>NC_037689.1:95654522-95744522 GCF_003255815.1 Theropithecus gelada
CCTCGGCCTCTCAAAGTGCTGGGATTACAGGCGTGAGCCACCGAGCCCGGCCTGGTTATTTTTTTAAAAATAATTTCTATCTCTGTTAGGGCCAGATGTGGTGGCTCATGCCTGTAACCCAGCACTTTGGAAGCCAAGGCAGGTGGATCACTTGAGGTCAGGAGTTCGAGACCAGCCTGGCCAACATGGTGAGACACCATCTCTACTAAAAAAAAAATTACAAAAATTAGCCAGGTGTGGTTGCACATACCTGTAATCCTAGCTACTGGGGAGGCTGAGGCAGGAGAATCTCTTGAGCCTGGGAGGCAAAAGTTGCAATGAGCCGAGATTGTGCCATTGCACTCTAGTCTGGGTAACAGAGTGGGACTCCGTCTCAAAAAAATCAGGCAACTCAAAACAACAACAAACCAGCCTGAGCTGGGCACGGTGGCTCACACCTGTAATCCCAGCACTTTGGGAGGCTGAGGTGCGCGAATCACTTGAGGTCAGGAGTTTGAGACCAGCCTGGCCAACATAGGGAAACCCCATCTCTACTTAAAAAACTATATATATATATAAAATTGTATATATATGTGTGTATATATATAATTGTGTGTGTGTATATATGTATATATTGTGTGTGTGTATATATAGATGTGTGTGTATATATAGATATACACACACACACACGCATGCACGCGCACACACACACACACACACGCACACAGAAAAATTAGCCAGGCATGGTGTCCCATGTCTGTAGTCCCAGCTACTTGGGATGCTGAGGCAGGAAAATCTCTTTAACCAGGGAGGCAGAGGTTGCAGTGAGCTGAGATCGTGCTGCTGCACTTCAACCTGGGCAACAGAGCGAGACTCTGTCTCAATAAATAAATAAATACATACATACATAATTTCTACCTCTGTTGATATTCCCATTTTGTTGCTGAATTATTTTCTTAATGTTGTTCAGTTGTCTATATTCTCTTGTAACTCACTGAGCTTCCTTAAGATGATTATTTTGAATTCTTTGTTAGCCTATTCATAGATCTCCATTTCTTTAGAGTTGGATATTACAGATTTAATTTGTTCCTTTAGTGTAATGTTTCCCTGATTTTTCTTGTTTCTTGTACTTTTGCACTGGTGTCTGCACATTTGAGGAAGCAGCCACCCTTCCCATTCTTTCTGGATTTGTTTAGACATGGAAAGAGCTTAACCAATTCACTAGGCTACAGATTCTGGGAGCCTCTCAAACCTTTTCTATGAATGTGTCTTCTCTGGATTTGTGTGGGAAGATTCCTAACTAGATGGATTTAGTTGTTTCTTTTTTTACCCTGAGCACAATTCATAGAGTCACGCTTGTGTCTTCTGAAGCAGGACAGAATCCAGCCCGACCCTGGTGATGCACTGAGGCCAGATTGTTGGGGGCATGTTCCATTTCTCTCCTATCACTGCGGAAGAAGCATCAGGCTCTGTGCCTTCTCTCAATCTTGTAGAGCTATGCTCACCACAGTAAGCTGCCTGCCCTTTTCCCTTTGTTCTTAATTGCCCTGAAGCATCCAAGCTATTTCTGTTCTATCAGTGTCCCATGTGAGGTGAGATAGAAACTAGCCCTTCAGGCAGTGCACCAAAAGGCTGGTGCATTGGAAGCATTCTCTACTCTGTATTTTCCCCTGAGAGAGAAACTGTGGGCTAAAGTGATATTTTTTAATGCTGAGCTGTGATGGCTTGGGGGAAGGGGCTAATACTAGTAAAGTGAAATTGCTCCTTACTCATTTCAATGAACTTTTTTAAGTTTTGTGCTTGTCTGGTGTACTGCAACCTCTTAAAAGGATTCTGGTCTTCTCATAAAGGTATTGTGGTCTACATTGTTAAGTCGGTGTTTCTATGGGAGAACAAGAGATGGAACTTTCTATTTCACCATTTTGCTGATATCAGCATGCTATTATTTAAATGAGAAGTTTCCTTTACTTAGGTGAGCAATATAATTTAATGCAAGTTTGTCTATGGATTTCTCCTTGAGTGTCTACATTACAAAAGGCCATCTGGAATTTCCTTTCTACACATCACTGTTAAAGCAAAAAAATATATTTAAGTGATACCAAGGTATCAGGATTCCCTGCAGGCAGTTTGAGATCTAATATAAAACCAAATACTCCTTATAGGCCACTGGTCTAAATGATGACAGCCAAAACTTCCCAAGACTATTAAGTTTTATTAATGAATATGATGGAAAATAATACCTTGGAATGTGAATTAAATGTTTTTAAGGTGATAAGTGGGTAAGAAAGAGAGAGGTGATAAAAGCTTTTGAAAACTTGTTTTCAAAGCAATACTACTACATACTAAATATACAGTTTAAACTTTTCTCATCCTGCTGACAAATACATACCTGAGCCAAGATTACTGTTTTGTTTCATTTTAACCCTTCCCCTACATAGTAATATCTATAGTGATGACCATTTCTGGAGAGTTTCACTTTGATATGTTAGCACATCATTACCTGTTAGGTAGCCCTAATGTAAATAAGTTATACCTCATTCCATGTTGTCAAAACATAGAAACAGCAACAAAGATACCTAAATGAAAGAAATTCTGATTGTTTTTCAAAACCAAGTAAGTGTAAGAAAACCATTGAATTTAAGGGGCAAAAACTATCCCAGAAAGTTACTGCTAGAATTCAAATACTAAAGAAAGTAATAGAATTATACCTTTATAAAGATTAACAGTTACAATTTTGAACTGGTACCATTTTATTTTTATTTATTTATTTATTTATTTATTTATTTATTTATTGAGACGGAGTTTTGCTTTTGTTGCCCAGGCGGGAGTGCAATGGCACGATCTTGGCTCACCGCAACCTCCGTCTCCCGGGCTCAAGCAATTCTCCTGCCTCAGCCTCCTGAGTAGCTGGGACTACAGGCTGCACCACCACGCCCGACTAATTTTGTATTTTTAGTAGAGACAGGGTTTCTCCGTGTTGGTCAGGCCGGTCTCAAATTCCTGACCTCAGGTGATCCGCCCACCTCAGCCTCCCAAAGTGCTGGGATTACAGGCGTGAGCCACCGTGCCCAGCAAGTACCATTTTCATTCTTAAATTTGTTCATATGTTAAAAAAAGAAAACATAAGCATGCTTTGGTTTTCCATCTTCACATTAGGTAACACAATGAATGAATGAATATAGTTATTTTCTAATACCCTCACACAGATTGGTTCTTCCATGGGTAAATAGTTCTCTGTAGCCCTGAATTAGATTTTTTTTTTTTTTTCAAGATGGGGTTTTGCCCTTGTGACCCAGGCTGGAGTGCCATAGCACTCACCATGTCTCACCATGTTGGCCAGGCTACTCTCGAACTCCTGACCTCAGGTGATCCGCCCGCATGGGCTTCCCAAAGTGCCGGGATTACAGGCATGAGCCACCGCGCCCAGCCATGAATTAGATTTTGATTGATGAAAAGGGAGATAATAATTCCAATAATCTTATGTTACATAAATGAAGTTTTAAAACTGATACATTTTTATATTTAAAAACTTCAAAATAAATAGAAAAATATAACTTTGAGTTGTAGTTTCTTTTAGTGGTCAATCTGATGAGCTTGAGCCCATATAAGGTATGTTAGACAAGAAAACACTATCCTAATCAATGTTGACTTAACTGAATTCATTCAAATAAGTGGAAATATTGTTAGATTTGTTGACTGGAAGGAAGTTTGAGTTTGATTAGTCCAAAGGTGATTTGAGGAAAGGTGGTAAGCTGAACATGACCTCCCCTGAGTATTACTGAAAAGAAGGAGAATTTGAACCAAATTTTAAGATTTGGCCAGGGCCAAATAGGGTATCACGGCAGAAAACCTGTGCTATATGTCAGTGACCCTTCAGAAATTAAAAAGTAGAGATAAAATGGAGTTTAGCCTATGTGTGCTGCCCCCACCCCCACCCCTCCCGTCTGTCTCTCAAGTTTTGAGGTCACCCCTGTTAACCTCCTCCTCTCTTCCCTGGCTCAGCCAATTTGTAAGCTCTGATCACATTTTTTTTTTTAACCACATTCTCTTCATACCATATCTTTTGCTTTCTTATAGTTGCTTAATATTGTATAATGGAGGCCAGGCACAGTGGCTCATGCCTGTAATCCCAGCACTTTAGAAGGCCGAGGTGGGCAGATTACTTGACGTTAGGAGTTAGAGATCAGCCTGGCCAACATGATGAAACCCCATCTCGACTAAAAATACAAAAATTAGCCAGGTATAGTGGCACGTGCCTGTAATCCCAGCTACTTGGGAGGCTGCGGCAGGAGAATTGCTTGAACCCGGGAGATGGAGGTTGCAGTGAGCCAAGATCATGCCACTGGTATATTGGAAGCATTCTCTACTCTGTATTTTCCCCTAAGAAAGAAATTGTGGGTCAAAGTGTGTAGGGGAAGGGTTAAAATGAGTGAGTGAGACTCTGTCTCTCTATGTGTGTGTGTGTGTGTGTGTGTGTGTGTGTATGTGTGTATATATATGTGTATATATATATGTGTGTGTGTGTATATATATATATATGTAGTATAACAGTCTTTTTCTAATTCCAAGGAATAGAGGCATGCTAAAGTTTTTAAAGGTGATATAGGGTTAAGAAAATATGTGAAAGAAATATCACAGTGGTTTCCCAGCCATGGCTCATCAAAACTAGAATGTTCTGACTACAGAGTGGCTCTGGAAGTCTGACAGCACCTCTGACATATTGACCACCCTGCTGGTAGTCATCCTTTAGGAGCAGATTTGTGCTTGATTCCAGTTGTACCTTACTAATCCTTCTATTCTCACGATTTGCCATTATGGTGTCTCAGCTACTCCATTTTTATTTTTCTGTCTATCTAATTCTTCTTTTATTGCCTTAACAATGAATGAACTCTCTGTTCTCCTTTCTATATCAGGCCATCTGCTTATTTATGGTTTCTACTGCCATGTGGCTTTTAATATCCCCTCTCTCTTAGCTTCTGCTTCTGCCTAACATACATATCCCTTTCTGCATGTGTCTCATTAAGTTCCCCCAAGAAAGATTTGGTTTGTTTGGTTCAGAGCAGAGGTTTTCTGCTGGAAAAATCTCTCATGGCAATCTATAGATAGTTTTCTTTGGTAGGTACTCATTATCTAATCTCTCATGATTGGGGTCATACGAAATCAAACATTGTGATCTATATATAAAGTGCCTCTTTAGCAGGGGACTCTAAGGTATCTCAGAAGAGGGTAGTACAACTGGGAGATATTATTTACAGAATATTCTGTATATTGAGCCCTTACATCAGGAGACTTGAGGTACTAGATATTTACTTTTACTATATATCATTGAATCAAAGATAGTATCAATCATAAGATATGACATTAATTTATTTACCATTGAGAAAGGAAAAGATGCTGCAATGAAATCACAGCACAACAATGATTGTTAGATGCATCTCAGTCTCAGAGATGTTAAAATGTGAAAACACATTTTTGAAAAGATGTAATGTGGTGTCAGTAGCATATCTGAGATTGTCTGAGGATCAAAGCAGGTATAGTGAATGCCCAGAGAAGTTCCCTGAGGACTGACTCCTAGAGTGGGGTAAATGCTAAAGGTTACAAGTTGGATTACTAATCTGACAGACCAGAGGGTAGTGTCTAGAGACTAGATAGCCAGCTATCTGTCTGCAAGTGGAGAGGAGGCTGGTCACTGGTCCAGAGTGTGGTTTGCCTCAGGGACTTGACAGATATTAGAAGGTAGATCCAAGGAGAAGGTGAATTATTCCTGTATTGATTTAAATGACATAAATATATTGAGAATTTCTGTTTCTCTTAATTCCTCATTTATGTTCTGGAATCAATTCAGCTGTGTCTCTTATCTTCTAGAACATCTCCTTGTTTATTACTTGTAGGTTAACTATATCTCTGGATGTAGGGTCATTTTATAAACCAAATGCTGTGTTTTGTCTATGAGGCACCTAAAATACCACAGCCAGGGAGAGCTAAGCTTGCAGTTGGGATACATTAATGAATAACCTCTGGTTGTTGATTCTCTTTTTGTTATTGGGAGAGTTAATGTAGCTTTTTTCAAATTTTTAGGTTCAGTAGGTACATGTGCAGGTTTGTTACATGGGTATATTGAATGGTGAGATTTGGGCTTCTAGTGTACTTGTCACTCAAATAGTGACCATTGTACTTAACAGATTTGGAGATTTCTCAGATAACTAAAAATAGACCTACCATTCAGCCCTGCAGTCCCACTACTGGGCATCTACCCAAAGGGAAAGAAATCATTATATGAAAAAGAAACCTGTACTCACATGTTTATTGCAGCACTACTCACAATAGCAAAGTCATGAAATCAACCTAAATATCCACCAACAGTTGATTGGATAAAGAAAATATGGTATATGTACACCATGGGATACTATGCAGCCATAAAAAAAGATAACTTTAATTATAATTATGAATCAACATGTCTTTCTTTCCATTTCTACTATGTAGAGCAGAAATCCCACATAATGTGATTAGCATGGAAGAAAGTCCTCACTGAATTCCCTGCTCTCTTACCAACTGGCTGGACATGGCATAGGTGGTTATCTAAGGAGAATAGTCCCATGAATCTTCACAGCATTCAGAGATCAATTTACTCTGGGTTTGTTAGATATGCGATATGGGGTAGCTGTTTGTTAGGACTACATTTCCCAATGTGTTTCCACTGAACACTTATTTTTTTCTGATGTTGCTACATGTATTGTGTAAAAAGCATTGGGTAAAAGTGCTGGGTGGTTGAAGGACTCTGATAATTCTACATAATGTATGTAGATTTCTGGCTGAATCTTTGGGTGTTTACTGCTCATGGGTTCCACTGCTATTATAGCCCAACACAGCTGGTATGATTTGTAGGTTGGTCTCTTGGGGCCCTTTGACCTTCTGAGCACCCAAAGCCTGAGATAAGTAATTTTGCCTTTGTCCTTCAAGATGACTATGGTCTCAGCTTAGACTCAAGAGAACTCGTTTGAAATTGAACAAGGGCAAGCCTAGCTCAAGAGGAGAGCACAGTGCCTAGTTTTATTTGTCACTGCACTAGACACTTCATAAGGAATAATTTTAAAAACGGGGCCAGTTTTGTTTCTGAGACTCAACTAGACTTTCAATCATACTCTGGGGGAAGGAATTCAAGTCTCCAACATTGTCCTTATTGTACACCTGTAGGGCCAGACTGATTATCCTAAATTTTACATAGCCTAAGAATGAGCTTAGATTTCAAAATAAAAAGCTTTCTCTGCTTTTGCATAGAACATTTCTATCTATTATTTCAGTTAATTTACCCTTGTTATCAATATTGAAGTACTGCTTGCTGTACATATTCTAGACATGGGTAACAATGTCTGGAAGTACACTCTGACTTCACAACAGCCATTCAAAGATATATATATATCCTTGCAAGTGCATTCTAGGGCTACTGGGACATGTGTTCTTAAATCCTCCTTTGCCAGTTCTCCAAATATGCCAAATTGTTTTGAAATGGCATCCTTGTCTTGTCTTCCTGAATCCACTCTTCTATTCCTTCCTTTTGCTTTTTATTCCAACCTTCCATTTTCCACCCTTTAATTAAAAAGATGGCTAATATATGGGAGATGTTGTAGTCCACTGTTGTGTAAAATGAATTTAGCAGACACTCCCCCACCATTCCCCCTTCCCAAGTTCAGCATCAGGAATAAAAGTCTCATCAGTCCTTTTGGCAGCATTTAAGTGAACGGTCCCCAGTGGCTTTATGCTTGCTAATTTGAGTTCTCTTTTTACATACAGAGCTAGTCACACTGACAGACCACACTGTACGAAGATACATACTATTCTTTGGAATCATGGATTTTGTAAATAAACTGAGAACAGTGGCTGAAAATCAGATTACCTGAAAGTCTGGAAGGAAAAAGGCATAGAATGACCTCATCTAGTCTCTTTTCAAAAGCACTACATATATTTCAAAGTTTAGAGTTTCTAGAGACAATTAGCAGGCAGTAGTTGCAAGAATAAGCAGAACCCCTGTGAGATGTATAAGCTGTATGATCTTTATTAACTTATATCTAAAAGTTTAACAAACATATACTGACATTATTTTTAAAAGACAAGTATGTTAAGGAATTTGTCTTCTACATAGTGACAGATATCAAAGTGAAGTATATGACCTTTGGTTTTTTGCTTACTATATACTAAAATGTTGCTTTATATTAGAAGATTGTAATTTATTTCCATGAATCAAATTCTGTGCTTAAAACCGACTTCTGTTTATTTACACACTGTTATGTGATAGAAATTCTCTTGGGGGAGGCAATACAAATATTGCATGCCTTTTAATAAAGTGGGCTTTTAAAATAATTAAACTTTTCACCTCTTATGAAATTTTTGAAAAGGTATTTTCTAATTTATTTTATTTTATTATTTTTTATTTTTGAGACAGAGTCTCACTCTGTTGCCCAGGCTGGAGTGCTGTGTCATGATCTCGGCTCACTGCAACTTCCACCTCCTGGGTTCAAGCAATTCTCCTGCCTCAGCCTCCTTAGTAGCTGGGATTACTGGCGTCTGCCACCAAGCCCAGCTAATTTTTGTATTTTTAGTAGAGACCATGTTGGCCAGGCTGATCTCGAACTCCTGGCCTCAGGTGATCCACCCACCTCAGCCTCCCAAAGTGCTAGGATTACAGGCATGAGCCATCATGCCCAGCCTTATTTTTTTTTTTTTTAATTTTAAATAGAGCTCTCCAAATAATGTCTGTTTTGTATTGAAATGAATGAATTCATGAATTTGCTTTCTTCGCAGCATGAGGGGCTAACAGCTAGAATAAAAATAATCAACCTAATATTTCTTGTTGCTGGAAAATAATTATGAGAATATTACACAGAGGAAGCCATGCTTAAAATAAAGGCTTCATATTGCATTTAAAACTCAAGCGGGACTTTCAAGTATTCTGTTTAGTAGAATAATATATTGATGAACCCTTGGAGAACCAATTATGTTGTTTCACATGAATTACAAATGCATCATTTAGCTGTATTATAGTCTTACATGTGTCCTTTACAATTAATCATCATTAAATGTTAGAAATGTAAAATTTAAGAGGCAAAGAAAGCATACTTCTTTAACAGAGTGGCCCAAAGAAATACCCATATTTTAATTTGAGGTCTATAACAGGTCTACAGATTTTATTTTCTCTTTTTGCACGATCAGTGTATGAATCTGAGTTCTTTTAATAGATTTTTCTTGGGAAATCTTATTGTTAATTGCAAATGTAAGTTGTGACAGTAATTTGTATTATACCACTTTAGACTTACTCTGAAATTTGAGCAGCAGAAACATAGTATTAGAACTTTTTACTATTTCTGTAGCTATCTTTTCAAATATTTCCAAAAGGTATGGCTTTTTAAGCCTTTGCCTCTGCAAGTCACAATTTCAAGTAGGCACTGAGATTCTAGTAACGTGAGCAGTACAACAGCACATTGAGTCTTAGCAGTAAGTTTTAGTGAATTATTTAGGAGGTGAACATTGATTCCCTTATGAGTCACTCCAGCCTCTTTCTGAAGACAGTGTTGTTCCTATTATCTCTACCATTGTACAGGAAAATATTATATTCCAAGGAACTGGGTGTTATCAGTAATTAAGTAGGCAGAACCCATAGACATTGAATAGTTTAAGTTAAAAATGTGACAAACTTCTATATTACAAATATTTGTGGACAGAAAATGCTGTGAGATAATGGAAGCACAAAGTGGAAGTAGCATTTATGAACTGTTACTAAGTTCCAGACATTTTACTAAGTGCTGAGGATACTGAGATAAATAAGAAATAGTCCCTTTCCTCAAGAAATTATACCAGTGGTAGAAATACTCCAAAGGGCCAACAGTGAAGGAATCACAATGAATTGACATATTATGGACTGAATAGATCTGCTCACATCCTGAGGTCTCCAGGCAAGGTTTACATGGACTTGAACTGCCCTGCATAATTGTTATTCTGCTGACAAAAGTATAGGTGTGATATGGTAGAGCCCAAAGGGCTCTCAGAAGTCATATAGTCCAAATCCTTCATTTTCCAGAGGAGGAGAACCAGGCCCAGAGAGGGTGAGGGGATTTTCTCCAGGTAATGTAGCAAACTAATGACAATTGGGATTAGAATGCAGATTTCTTGTTCCTCAGTCCAATCTTTCAAGTGGAGATAACCCCAAACTTTTTTGTTTCCCCATTCTCTACTTTAAGCAATGACACAAGAAGTCTATGGGAAAATGAAATTCCCTAAATGAGGAAAAGAGGACCTGGATAGAATGCTCATGAGATCAATAAAGAAATTAAAGGACAGGGTGAAAAAATGGTTAAAAGTATGTAGGGAGTACATATAGACCAGAAAAAAAAATTAAGAAAAGTCCAGTGGCAAAAATAAGAGAATTGCAAAGAAAGGGCTGAAATAATTATCCAAAACCAATTCTTTTTATGGGTAAACAGGCTAAAATGCCATAGGTCTAATTTTATGCATTCAACCTGTGTCAGAATTTTTTTTTTCAAACTAGATAGTCAGCTATGTTAAGTAGCCTCATATTAAATGGAAGAACTCTCTGTTATTTAACACATTTGTATAGTTGCAACGTAGTGATGAGTGATATGTCTAATGATGGCCCCAAGACAGTGTAATGCCCCAATGTACCTTTTGAGCTATTGAAAAATATTTCTATTATGTTCAGCCTAGTTTTATTGTTAACTATATTTAATATTCAAAATCTTGGAAATGGGAGCTATGTTTATAATATCTCTGGAAAATATCTATAAATACATCTAAGTTCATCACAGCACTTCATATCTTAGATAGGCTGTATAGTAGAGACTTTACTGTAATGAGAAAGATCCTGCATTGTTACCCTACTTGTCTTCCCAGATGTTTTCTTTGTTAGACTTTTTGGGATTTCTGATTTATCTTGCTCTTTTTCTTATAAAATATGAAATATATAGCCTGTGATTATGCTAGGCTGCCCTGCCCAATTATTGACCAGTCTTGATCCAATTATGCTTTTAAAAGTATATATTATGTAAATAGATTATTTTACCTTCTGCTGCCTTATAAATCTTTTTTTCCACAGCAGCAAGGGAAGATTATAATGTCATTGGCTGTCAAATGCCCTTTTCATGTAAGTCGGCTGCCAGGCAAGGATCCTACATCTGTTTTCTAGCATCCATATAAATGTCTGTGATAAATAAGTCATTGCTCACTGGAGCTGCCTTTGTGAAGCAGATCCTGTACTTACTGTTTCTTTCACATGCACAATGACAGCAGTCAACCTAATTGACTATTACTTGGTCAGTTTCTGTGTCAGAAGTGATGCCAGGTAAATAGAAAGGAGAAATCCAAATTTAATCCATTTCTGTTTAAACCCAGAAAGATTTAGTAATAGAAAAAACACCACCAATTTCAGGTTTTTCAGAGATGAGTGTGTTCCCAAAGGATGAACTTGACACTACCACATTCTTTCTCACAACCTAAACTGGATTCTTATATGAATCTCTGAGTGAATTCTTAGTAGACACGTTGACATGGTAGAAAATGCATCACATGGCTGTAATAAACATAGGTTAGAATTGTGGTTCAGTTTTCAGTCAAATGCCAGGAAACCATTTTCATATGTAGTCTTTCCTAATTGGAAATCTAGAGGATGGGGTACAAAATAGTCATCCTAATCTGTTCAAACATCAATGGACAATTATGTCTCTAAAATTCTCAATACTTTGCAATTAAAGAGTTTTTGATTCCTACATTGCAGAGCAGGCCTCTTCTGTGACTGAAGCTGCCCTCTCTTTTCTATGTCATCTCTACTTTGGAATCATCATTATTATGGGGCATGACACCAGTCATGTTAGGCCATGCTGCTGACAATGGTTACTTTCAACAGGGGGGAGTAACCAGGGAAAGGACATCCATCATTATGTAATATAGGGGAAAAAACCCAAAGACTCAGAAGCCATGTTAACAAACATAGCTGGAAGCAAGGAGCCATTTGAGTAAGATTACAAACATCTTAGATTGTGCAGATTAGTAATAGATTCAGGGAAAACATGAATTGAACAACCTCTTTTGCACAAATGAGCAACCTGGAGTTTGCAGTAATGGAACCAATAGCCTCATCACATTTTGAATCCATTTGGATGTCATGTAAAGAATGAACATATGCAGTACTTAATAAAGAAAGGTCAATTCTGCCATAGTGATCACTGAAGCATAATGCAGCAAATGAGGTAGAGCTTTTTTTTTTTTTTTTTTTTTTTAAAAACTCATCAATCCTAGAACATTTAAATTTATCTTTTCAGTAAGTTGTGGGATTTTTTTTAATCTCCTGCATCTGTTATAACCTAAATGAACAGCAGTTCAAAGCCAACTCCACACCTGTACTGACATATTAAAAATGTCACATAATTTGTATAAAAATGCTGAGATGCAGTTTTACTAACAGTCTGTTTTGTCACTGCCCTCCCTATTTATCAGACTCTAAGAGGATTGTTGGGTTGATGTGGCTTTGTATATTTCCAATTCCCTCCTATTTTTGGATTGTACTGCTTTGATTATAGTTAAGAACCAACCTTGCAAGAATTCAAAATTTGTCACAACTACAATACTTTTTCCACCTCATAGCTTTAACAGTGGCATTTGTATGTTACCCAAAGCAAACCACTGAGTTCATCATCTTCATCCAAAGAAGAGTAGCTTCCTTGATTTTCAGCATAATATTTCTGGCTATCTAGTACCTTTTTTTTTTTTTTTTTTGAGATGGAGTCTCATTCTGTTGCTCAGGCTGGAGTGCAATGGTGCCATCTTGACTCACTGCAACCTCTGCCTCCCGGGTTCGAGCAATTCTCCTGTCTCAGCCTCCAGGGTAGCTGAGACTACAGGCGCACGTCAGGAAGCCTGGCTAATTTTCACATTTTTTAGTAGAGATGGGGTTTCACCACATTGGTCAGGCTGGTCTGGAACTCCTGGCCTCAGATGGTCCACCCACCTGACCTCCCAAAGTGCTGGGATTACAGGCGTCAGCCACCATGCCCAGCCCTTGTTTTGTTTTTTTTTTTTTGTTTTTTGTTTTTTGTTTTTTCAGATGGTAAACTAAAAGGAAATAAAATTGTAACCTCAGCAGGTGCCATAATTCTTTCTTGGCTTATAGTTTCTGAAAGGTGTAGAAATGATTACATATTTATCCATGAGTTCCAAATTGCCCCTCTAATTCAAATCATTAGAACCTTCTTCCACCTACAACTCATTTGAACTCTTTTTCATTAAAAGTCATGTCCAAGAGTCAGCTCGAATGTCATATTATTTGGTCATTCCAGCTTTCCTCCTGAGTCTTGTAACCCTGATTATCATTAGTGCTGTGTATAGTTCTGTCCACTTGTCTCCTTTTCTTATCCAGTAGTTCTTAGAGGTCATCAACTGTGCTATTTTTGTTGTTTTCACATTGCTTATACATTGTGGAGGTTGAATACATTTATTCATTTTTAACAAATGTTCAATGTGCTCTTACTAAAGCTTGGCAATGACCTAGATCAAAGGTTTGCCAGCTATGGTCAGTGGGCCAAATCCAGCCCATGGACTGGAGCTAAAATGTTGTTTATATCTTTAAAGGGTTGTAAAAACAAAGAAGAATATACAGCAGACACCATATGTAGCCCACAAAGCTTAAAATATTTGCCATCTGGCCCTTTACAAGGAAAATGTTGCTGGCCCTTGTTCCAGATGCTGAGGATATACCAGTGAACAAAACCAACAACAACAACAAAAATCCCTGCCTTCAGAGAGCATAAATTCTATTTTTTTACAACAATTTTATGCAGAATAGGCATCTTTGTTACTTGCACAATATTTACATATAGCACATACTCAGTATTTGTGAAATGAATGAATAAGGCATAAATAGAGTCCATCATCCAATATTTTATGATATTGGCAAGTATTTCAATATGATGTAATAAAATGTTGCATTTTAAAAATCTTTATATGAATAATTTTTCCCTAGATAATTTGTAGACCAAAAACTCAAACACTACTTACTTGTCAAGACATTTTATTCTGGTACTTAATAATAATTTCCCATCTTAATGTAACTTTTATTCATGATGAGGTCCTGATTATCTAGTCTCCTTATGAGAGGTAATCATAATTATATTTGGTTCTGAAAGCTTTCTGAAATGGTGATTCTTTCATAAGAGATCATTTTGTATACGTGACAGTTAGAACAATGAGTGAGTTTTTCAGAGTTTCTATCCTTGAATTCTACAAGTTTGTGATGTTTATAGCTTGAATTCAGATAAAACCATTTTGTTCCACATTTGAAAAGACAGTCTTTTGCATTAGACTCAGAGTTGACTAAAATTATGGCAACTTTTCATAAAGTCAGGCTGTAGATGTACCTAATTCCCCCACAGAGCCTACAGCCCTTTGAAAGTGCTGATAGAATACTGGGGATGGGTCAGAGAGTGCTGAGAGGAGAGTGGAAGGGAAGAAGGGACAAAGGGAAAGGAATTCAGAAGTGGAAAGAGTTGGATTGGTACAGCCAGCAGATGGTGTTGGTGATAAAGAAGATTATGTGACTTCTTTCTCTAACCCATGAGTGTCAAAGTTCTCCACTCAGTGCCATGTCTCCATCCCATTACCCCCACCTAAATAAGTTATCTCTTCTAACACCCATCTATCCCCACACCAAACCATCATTACCACCAAGCAATTTCCTGTACTGTCCTTTATCTTTTAAATATTCAAAATTAGAAGTAAATCAGATGTGAGAGCTAAAAAGAAAAATTACATGACTTTTTATTTATCTCCACTGGTCTTTTAATCTGGGCTGCCCTTACTCCTTGTAGACTATACACTGCATCTTAGATACTACACTGCTATTAGTCTAAATACTTTGCTTTATTAAGGAACTGCTCATTTCTTATTCCTTGCATAGATTTAGGGTTGATAAAATGAGAGTTTAAAATGCAGTAACAGAGAATCTTAATTATAAATGAAGGAAATTGAAACATACTACTGTATGTGCTGATTTACTTTCAGATTCTTGACCTTTGTCAAGACTAATGAGATTACACATCTAGTATAGAGAATGGATAGAAATTTTAATAGACCTACCTAATTTACATTGTTAGGAATTCTGCAAAACTGAGAGTTATGCCAGCAAACCTACATGTGCTGTCTTTTGAATTGCATTTCTCCCCACCACCAGCCCACCCTCATTCCCTGATATCTGTGGTTAGTACATATGAAGTCATTACTTACATTATGAAGTGACAAACATAGGAAACCATGGCTTTCTTCTCTGAATGCAGATAACTCATATCCATCAAAGTTTCTAATTTACAGAGCTTTCCTTTGGAGGAGGCTAGAATGCTGAGTAACGATGAAAAAGCAACATTTGTTAAATCTGATTTGGCACAGTACTTGTTTCTGTACAAAGCAGTCTTTCGTAATACCAGCTTGAATCTAACTATTTCTCTTATGTAGTATGGGGGAAAGAAATATCTTTTCTTCCTGTCTTAGGTTCATAGCTGGGGCCCCTTAACAGAAAAAAAAAAAAAGCATACAAATTTACTTATTTGTTTATTGTTATTTTTTGAGACGGAGTCTTGCTCTGTTACCCAGGCTGGAGTGCAGTGGTGCGATCTTGGCTCACTACAACCTCCGCCTCCCGGGTTCAAGCAATTCTCCTGCCTCAGCCTCCTGAGTAGCTGGGATTACAGATGTACACCACCACACCCAGCTAATTTTATATTTTTAGTAGAGATGGAGTTTCACCATGTCGACGAGGCTTGTCTTGAACTCCCGACCTCAAGTGATCCCCCCGCCTCGGCCTCCCAAAGTGCTGGGATTACAGGCGTAAGCCACTGTGCCCAGCCCAAATTTATTTAATATACGTACATTTTATGTGACACAGGAAACTTCATAAGGAAATAAAGACCCAAAGAAACAGGAAAACCTGTGTATTCTTATGCTTATGTTTGATGAAGAAGTGGAGAGTAGTGAAGTATGATTGGACAAAGGGGATATGATCTAATAATAATAAACTGTGGGGGACTTAACAAGGCCTGTGTTTTCTGATTCTTCTCTGTGTCCTTGTAGCTTCAGAGAGAAGGATGTTCCTTTCCTCTGAATGTGGGGTGTGGGGATTACCTCTGGAATGAAGGTTTTATGGCCTGCGTCAAGAGAGAAGGGCAAGGGGAAGGTGAGAGTGACCTTGCTTCTGCTCTTTTATCAAATGCCAAGGTGACATATTGTTGGTAGCGGGTCTTGAACCCCATCAGTAGCAAAGCAAACAAGGGACTTCTCACTCTGAAAAGCTCGTAGATCAGTGAACTCTACATCTGAAGGATTATACTCATAATAATAAACATATAAAATAAGCCATAAGGCCAGGCGCGGTGGCTCACGCCTGTAATCCCAGCACTTTGGGAGGCCAAGGCTGGTGGATCATGAGGTCGGGAGTTCAAGATCAGCCTGGCCAATATGGTGAAACCTGTCTCTACTAAAAATACAAAAATTAGCTGGGCGTGGTGGCACACGCCTACCATAGTTCCAGCTACTCAGGAAGCTGAGGCAGGAGAATCGCTGGAACCCAGGAGGCGGAGGTTGCAGTGAGTCGAGATGGTGTCACTGCACTCCAGCCTCAGCAACAGAGCGAGACTCCATCTCAAAAAAAAAAAAAAAAAAAAAATCAATAAAAAAATAAGCCATAAGGTCATGAATGTACTCCATCAATAGGTATTTACTGAAGAAATACTATGTGTTTAGTGCCACGGGAAGTATAAATGTAGAAAGCTCTCTCTGTTTCCTTGGGTAATCAAGACTTATAAAAAATAAAAGAATTATATGCAAAAACAAATAAGTACCAAAATGATGTTCTATAGGTTTTTGTATATCCTAGAATTTTCAAAATAATCTCAATTCATTATCACATCACGTGTTTACATTTTTAGTGCAAAAACTAGGCTCTGTGGCAATAGGACCTCAGAGAAGGACAAGATCACTACAGTTTATGATACTCCAAAAAGTCTTCAGAGAGGAGGCAAGGCAGCTTGTTTATCCTACAGATGTTGTGTCATGTCTTTTCAGATAATTGTCTAATTACACTTGTGGCTATTTCCCCTTGAATTTCTTACTAGTTGGTTTTTGGTTTTGTTTCTGTTTTTTTAAGATAAAGTCTTGCTCTGTTATCCAGGCTGGAGGGCAGTGGTGCAGTCATGGTTCACTGCAACCTTGGCTCAAGTGATCCTCCTGCCTCAGCCTCCTGAGTGGCTGGGACTACAGGCATGCGCCACTGTATCTGGCCTGTTTTTTTCTTTTATCTTCTTTTTTACTCATTCGTAATAATGCAGAATTAGAAGCAATCCCACATCTTTTATTTTTTTATCTTTATTGAGGTATAATCGACAAATTATATATATTCAAGATATACAGCATGATATTTTTATATACATATACATTGTGGAATGATTTCTACAATCAAGCTAATTAACCTGTCACCTCACATAGTGATGGAGTCCATAGTGATGGACCTCACAGGTTTTTCTTTCAAGTTAATTTTTGCATTGCTTCAGCACTGCTTCTACCAGAGTCCCCATTCAAACACATATCACTATGGTAGTTCACAGTAACATAGAATAAATTATTACAGAGCATTTGAACTGGGTAATTTTATTTATTCATTGTGGTCAGACAGCAAGTCTAATTCTGTTGTCATTTTTATACAAGTTATGGTTTAAGAAAAAAATTATTTACAGACCTCAACAGCCTATCTCGATTTCTGTATTTTTCTTATCAATGAAATAATAAAGATGAGCACTTCAAACTATGCCTCGCACAACTTTCACAAAGCATGGCAATGATCTATAATTTATCTCTCACCTGTAAGGCTAAGAATCATTGACAGGACCTAAAGGGAGGGAAAAAAGTCATATTTCTAGATAAAGTGATGATAGTTTTTCCCAGCTTTAAAAAAATATATGCAAGGAATTTGTGGTGAAGTACAATAGCATTTTAATAAATTGTTATTAACTTATATTACTGATAAAAATTTAAGCCTATTGATCTCACCTGAGAAGCTTAAAACATTGAACAGCTAAGGCTTTAGTCACACATATTCTTAGCGTTTCTCAGAAACCAATAGCTTTTATGATTTTTAAAAATCTATTTACAAACATCATCTTCACATTCCTCTAGCCCTGCTTTTATTAAAGGAAACCCTACAGGCAAAAATGTAATTTTTCCAAAGTTGGACATATGGCTGATGTCAGAACCAGCAAAATCATGTTATACAAAGCCAAACACTGAGTTAAACCTCCCAATGCTGATGTTCATCAGACCCCAGAATAGGTGTCTGTCACAGGATGAGCAAGATGTTAGTCATAGAAGTGGAACTCTATGGAGATATAACTACTCACCTGCAAAATCAGGTGGCTCTGTAAATGAATAGCACTGTAGCGTTGGGCCAATTCCTGCTGCCCTTGGCACTGGGAATGCAATCTTGTATGGCAAATCAAATGAGCAGAAGGCTTGGGGCCAGAATACTATCAAGCTCTTCTCAAACTTTAAATGGATGAGAAGTCCTGCTCACTGCCATGGAACATGGCATGGATTCTAAGTGCCCAGTAGGCCATTTTATTTTGTTCTGTTCTTTCTTATTTTTGGTAAGCAGAGCTGGCAGTATGAGATGAACTTACATAAACAGCGAGTTCTTGATTTTTATATTTATTTCTCATATAGATCCAAAGTCAGCAGCTTCATTTACACGTAGCTGTAAAACGAGAGGAGATAAAGTAATAGTGTAGGATTATGTTGAAAAATCAGGACGGGGAAGAATCCCCAGAAGAGCCTGACATTTTTTTAATCCCTACTAAAAAACATGTTCCAAAATTTTTATTTTTATTTTTTTGAGACAGAGTCTCGCTCCGTCGCCCAGGCTGGAGTTCAGTGACCGGATCTCAGCTCACTGCAAGCTCCGCCTCCCGGGTTTACGCCATTCTCCTGCCTCAGCCTCCCGAGTAGCTGGGACTACAGGCGCCCGCCACCTCGCCTGGCTAGTTTTTTGTATTTTTTAGTAGAGACGGGGTTTCACCGTGTTAGCCAGGATGGTCTCGATCTCCTGACCTCATGATCCACCCGTCTCGGCCTCCCAAAGTGCTGGGATTACAGGCTTGAGCCACCGCGCCTGGCCCAAAATTTTTTAAAATGTCCTTCTAATAGCATATATATATATATATGTGTGTGTGTGTGTGTGTGTGTGTGTGTGTATATATAGTTTTTTCCATCTAGTTTTCTCTCAGTAGTGTCTCTTTAATCTAGCAAGCTTCTTAAGCCATGAACTTCTCTATGGATTAGATTCTGTGTATTCGAGCACAAGTGAGTATAGCTTTAGTCCTTGAATGAGCAGGGAAACTCCTCAATGAGAAAATATGGGATTTTCCAAGAAACTGTCCTCCAAGGCCCTTCCTATTCTTCATCTTTTCTCTGTAGCTGAGAATAATAGCTGCATACCTTCTAGCTCCCCCAATTCTAGAAACAAGAATAATAAAGCCTTGACAATCCGTGAAAAGACTTTAATCTGCTCTCAGGATTCCCAATTCCAGCTCAGTTTCTAATGTTCCTGGATGGTGACTCATACCTCAAAGGCAATTTTGGATTTAAAATGGTTTTCCAAATCTACATAAATAATTTCTGGATTGTTTGCTGATTTAAATTAGCCAAACCACCCTTTCTCTCTAATAGCCTGTATAATTGAGAGTTGGCTATATATTGCTTGATACCTGTAGAAAGTGATTGAACGTTCTGAATAGTGTATTTTGATTGACTGCAATTTCAGGTGCCCAAGCTTGGCCAGGTTGCTTCATTTGTGCTCACAGTGGTATTCAGATATGCCCCTATTTAAGCAACCCAATAAATGAAAATGATATTTTACAAGATTGATAAATGAAGGTGATTTTTTCCCCTTCGGAGATCTCTTACTTTTAAAAGAGATTCATTGTAGTGTTAGTCATGTCCTCAGTTGCATTGAAAACATGTTTCCAAAAAAAAATACACATTTATGGGCTATTTTCCTCAAATTATTATTTTCCTCATATTGTAAGTCACCTGAATCTACAAGAATAGGCTAAAAAATACCACATATCATATTCACCAGTTCTCTCTTTTATTTAAAAATGCTTAGATGTCTTTAAAATGGTTTTTAAGTGTTTAAAGGAATAGTAGTCCATGCATAGCCCTCAGTATACCTAAGAAGATGAAGTATACCTGTGACTCTGATTGATAAGAATGCCTATAATTTTCAACAGAGGTTACTGTTTCAATGGTGGCCCAGATATCCATCTGTCAATCTTTGTCAGATAGCTTATTTGTTATTTTTCTGTAGTCCCTTAAACTGTTTTTGTTCTTTCCATACATTCATTCCCTACCCCCCTGCTTTTTCCCAATGTTCCATTCTAAAAGTGAATAAAAAAATTCACCTACCAAATCTGGATAACAAGAATGTTATTTCATTTTACTTTAATCTTTGCTATTCTTAGACCTTCTTTTCTTCTTCATCTTTTCCAATTGAAATAAAAAAGATTTTTGATGTATGTAGAGGCTATGTTTTTTTTAAAGAACTGTTAAAATTGTGCAACTTCAAAGTGTTTCCAAATGTTGCATTTTCAAAAATGTTTTATCATATTTTTCTTTAAATTTCCTATTGCTGTGTAGTCTCAGTGATGGCTGAAGGCACTGAATTTTACATTCTATATTGCTTTTTTTGTTCCACATCTAGTTAGTAGTTATAACTTCTCCCACACAATAACAGTGCTTTTATGGAAATAATTACTCAAAGATGATTTATTTCTAATGATTTTTCATATCATGATTTTAAGGTATCTTCTAATTTCCACTTACATAAATGTTTTCCTTCTCTATTTAGATAGAACATAGATACATGTTGATTACATCCTAATCTATCCTTCGTCTACTTCCGAGAAAGATTTCAGGTGGTTTACAACAAAGGGTCATTAAAGTTAAATTAAAAGTTAGAGGAAAACTTTTACACAATTATTCCAAATATCTAAATTAAGGCTAGTTACTATTATTGAGCATTAAATTAACTCTGAGCTTACTGGAAGCCAATACAGAAAGGAAAGCATGTTATGTTTTATAATTCTTATTATCTGACAAAGTACAGTTTAAAATGGAAGACAAAGTACAACATTGTCTTTGGTGGTAGTTTTAGAGATGATACAAGAATGTTCTTCATGATCACTTGTTTCATCAACAAACCATTTTCATACTGCCTTTGACTGTGTTCATTTATGAAACACAATTAAATATTGCTGTTTAGGTCTAAATGTGTCCCCCCAGAATTCATATGTTGAAGTCTAACCTCCATTGTGATTGTATTAGAAGGTGGGGCCTTTGGGAGTTGATTAGGTCATGAAGGCTCTGCCCTCATGAATGGAATTAGTGCCCTTACAGAAGAGGCCTGAGGGAGCTCATTTGCCCCTTCCTCCATGTGAGGGTACGGTGAGAAGGTACAGTCTATGAGGAAGCAGGCCCTCACCAGACACTGCTGGCACCATGATATTAGACGTCCCAGCTGCCAGAACTGTGAGAAATAAATTTCCGTTGTTACAAGTTACCCAGTCTATGGTATTTTGTTATAGCATTCCAAATGAACTAGACCATTGCATTTATGGAATACAATTTGCAAGACATTGTACAAAATGGTATATATTCTGGAATGAGTCCTCTTCCCACTCCTTACTCCCCTTTCCTCACCTACACACTCCTTGCCTTTCCTCACCCCCAACGATAGTTCTGGGACAGGAAAATTTTCATTTACTTCTAAGAAGGTATAAAATCTTGATATGGTTTGGCTGCCCACATCTCATCTTGATTTGTAGTTCCCATAATCCCCGCGTGTGGTGGGAGGGACCCAGTGGGAGGTAATTGAATCATGGTGGTGGTTTCCTCCATGCTATTCTCATGATAGTATGTTCTCACAAGATCTGATGGTTTTACAACAGGCTTCCCCCTTCACTCAGTTCTCATTCTGTCTCCTGCTGCCCTGTGAAGAGGTTCCTTGGCCACAATTGTAAGTTTCCTGAGGCCTCCCCAGCCTTGGGGAACTGTGAGTCAATTAAACCTCTTTTCTTTATAAATTACCCAGTCTTGGATATTTCTTCAAAGCAGCATAGGAATGGACTAATACAAATCTTAATTCTTCTTGTAAGCATTTATTGAGCACCACCTTTGTGCATCTTTCGTTTTTCAAATCATATATTATTTCAAATGTACAGAAAATGTTATCCTTAGAACTCTTACCAAACAGCCTTTATAGAAGTTTGTGATTAATAAATGTATCTGCCAGTAGAAGTCATTTGCACGTAGGTCCTAGAATGATAGAATTTTAAAGGTGAAAATGAGGTTAAAGAACATTCTCTAACTCCTTCCTTTTACATAAACATTAAGGACTTTTATAGGTTCTTATACCTAGTTAGTAGAAAAGTTGACGATAGAACTCATGTCCTCTAGTACTTTTTCTACTATACCATAATTTAGATTTGCTGGATTATATATACATTCAAACTGTGCTTGTATTCCTGTATGTGATAAACTCGAGCCTTGTGTGATCTTGTTACTCTCTATACAGAACTTACATCTGTATAGAGTATGCAGACTATCAGTTTGTTAATTTTTTTAAGAGATAGGGTCTCGCTATGTTGCCCAGCCTGGTCTCAAACTTCTGGACTCAAGCAGTCTGCCTGCCTGATCCTCCCACAGTGCTGGGATTATAGACGTGAGCCCCCACACATCTGGCTCAGACTTTCAAGTTTCATAGTGAAAGTATCTGGCAGATTAATGAGTTGTTGATACATTCAATCAACAAATACTTCTGAACTATGAGGTTCGTAATTTGAGGTTTATCTGGTTAAAAATAATGACTGCTTCCATTAGTGCTTTAATTAGCTGAATTCTGTATTTCAGAGAGGCAAAACTAGGAACTGAATTTTACTGATAATTGAGTTGTACTATGCCTTTTAGGCAAATGGAGCCCTCATTTTTTTTTTGTCCTTATGGTCATTATTAATATTTTGTTTGTTCTTATTTTTGCTTGGAGAAGGAGAACTATCATTGCATTACTGCAAACAGTAAATATATTTACCTCCTGCCCAACAAACACTTCTTTCCCTATTTGGAGAAATAAGATACTGTTAGTTCACAGACCTCCCTAGTGGTCTGTCTGTTAAGCAGCAGCAGTCCTGAACTAAGGGCATAAGAAAATGGAGCTGGTAATCACAAGCAAGTAATGCAAGACTTTTAACACCTTACAAAACAGATTCAGGTGGGGCTTGCCTACTTTATTATCTAAAGTGTTGCTATTTGCTTTCATGCCTTTGGAGATCCCAGAAGAAGGGGAGCTAGCTGAGTCAAACCTCTGTCTCACAGGGCTTTCATGAACAATGACAATTCATTTCAGCCTAGAGGCAAAGAGGGTGCCTTTTCTTACAAGACTTTTGTTCTTATTGCCTGGTGAATTTTTAAATCCAATTGGTGGAAAATTGGAATGTTTTCCTCTTTTTTGTCCTTTTGCACCTCCATACCTCCCCTCCTCTCAGTATTTTTGAGACCAGATAGAAGCAAATAGACTCATGGGGCTTCCTTTGTCCCTAACTCCTATCTAGAGTACTTGCTCTTCCTAATATATATAGAAATGATTTGAAAGAATTCTAACTAACCTCAGATACAGAGATAATGACCAAGATTAAATGGACTGAACATCTCATTCATATCAATTCCAATTCATAATCCTATTTTATTTAAGTGGTTATATTTGTGCTTTGGAATTCCAATTAGCCAAAGGATGCCAGTACTGTTAATAATACCAGATGCCAAGGGAAATTATTTCCTCTGCTTCCACAACTACCAGGGTTTACTTTGTGGAAGCTGTGGGATGACATAATTCCTCTTACCCACCACCTCTTTTGGGCAGTATTTGAAAATGAAAAAGGGAAAAGAGCTGGGGGAGAAATCATTCAAGTAAATTTAGAATAGTTTCAAAACCAGATTTGCTCATTAAAAATAGTACTTGAAATAGACAACAGCTGTGGCTTCCATTTTGTAATTTTTTTATGATCAGTTTCATTTCTGTTTTCTAAGCTACTTAAAACTATTGTAAGCTATTGATAATATTATAATTTTCCCCAAATCATTTGGCTCCTCATTTCATTTTCCCTGCCGTGTTTTATAAAGTTTCAAACCACTTTCATATCAGATATAAGAATTAACTAGATATTTTTGAAATTTTGAGTAATTTTTATTCTTAGTAGAATTAGATTTCTTTTTAAGAAAAAGAAAGCTGGTACAGTAAAAATCAGCATTTCAGATGTGGGTGGCAAGAATTAACTAGATTTTAGAGTAAACTATAGAATAGTGCCCTCCTCTTTGCTCCTTACCATACTTTTTCTGAGCATTTATCGCCACCCGTCATGTATTTATTTGTTCGTTTGTCTTCAGCTCCCCACTGAAATGTAACCCCCATGAGAGAAGATGCTTTAACTGCTCTAGTTACCCAAAGACTCTCCAGTGCCTAGAACAGTGTTTGGCAAATATTTATAGTAGTTGCTCAATATTTGTTGTATTAGTGATTAGCCTGCATGAGCTATCTGGCTTGCCCATTTCAAGTGCTGGGATGAATATTCTATGCCTGAGAAATCATCCTCCAGACTGGATCATTACCATTATCTTCATATGGCATTTTATTACCAACAAGATAGTACCCCAGGTACCATAATAAAAATGACTTAAGTGCTTTCCATATCCATGTGCCTTTATATTTTACTTAACAACATATATTCTTCACATTGACATACATTCATTCAGTAAATATTTGTCAAAAACTTACAATGAGTCAGACATTTACTTGCCCAGAAATAGAGGCATAGATAAGATATTGCACCTTTACTGTAACTCTACTAGAACGCAACCCTAGAAAAAATTCAGAAGCTGCCATCTCCATAGTTGTAGATTTCTCTACAAGTTGGAATTCATTGTTTTTGTGACAACACACTTTTGCTAATTTTTCTGATACCTTTTGATTCATCCTCATCAATGATGTTTCCTTTTCTCCCTGTATATTAAATGCTTTTGTTCACCAAGGTTCAACCCTCAGCTCCTGCTCTTCTCACTCTACACAAGAGTCTTTCTGTGTGATCTCACCCACTCTCATATTTTTAACTGTCTATATGCAAATCATTTCCAACTCCGTAGCTATAGCCTACAGTTCTTCCTGGAACTTCAGGCTTGTATAATGAAATGCCTGCTGGACAATTCTACCTAGATGTTCAATAGGCACCCTAAGTTCATGTCAAAAATCTTAACTCTACTTTTTCTTCTAAAATCTCTTTCGTTTTTGATTCTTTGTAGGCGGCACCACCATCCAGCTACTCACTCTAGCAGGGAACTGGGTGTGAACCTTGATTCTTCCTTTTCTATAAATCCCCACATCTCATAATCTCTGTATCCTGCCAGTTTTCCTTCCTAAATATTTCTTGAATATGTCACCTCTGTGGCTTCCTAACTGCCATTGTCCTATTCCCGTGTTTTACCAACTGTGGCTGAGACAACCGCAGCAATCTTCTAAATGCATTCCAGCTTCCAATCTTATCCCCCCTCGAATCCCTCCATTCTTTCATAATTTTGTCCACCGTGTCCCTCTGCCTGGACTGCCCTCATTTTTTTCATTGGATGAACTCCTGCTCATCCTTTAAAACTCAATTTGGCCCCATCACCAGGGGGGCTATGAATATACTTTCTCAGTTCTTGCATGGTGCTTTCAGCATGTTGTCCCCACTGAATTCCCACACTGCTTTGTCTTTGTTTTTTTACCTACCTGTCTTTCCTATTAGATAGTGAGCTCATCAGGGGCATGTCTTATTTATCTTTGTAGATCCTGCATTAAGCATGTCATTGGGAACTTAATAGGCTCTTCAGACAGTGTTGAATAAATGAATAGATGAATTAACAAAAGAACAAACAGCAAACAAAGGGTAGCTTTGAGGTACAATAGAAGTGTATCAAAGAATATAATATTCTTTTACTTTAGATATCAACCTTATAATGTATTAGGAGAAATAAAACCACAAAAGGGCAGTAATCTACCAGCCCACATGTAGTCTCATATTCTAGTACAGTTTTATCTGACTTTGCCTTTTCGATGTCTGATGACACAGAGAGCATCTGGGGCTAGATAAACTGCTCATGCTCTGAACTATATGTTGAATATTTTGATGGAAACTCTTTTTGCCTGTGGCTTATTTGTTGTATGCCCCTTGAGTGTGGACTTAATTTGCATGACTACAATAAATGAAAAGTGTTTCTTATTTCCTACTTTGAGTACATAAATTTGACCTTGATCAATGTCAGCAAATCAGGCCTCTGGCAATCACTTCACAATTTTGAACATCCGGAGAGGTTCATCATCTGTAGACAAGTATACCCTGGAATGGCAGGTTGACTTAGTATCATCAGTGGAGTCTTGTCAGACCTGTTTCCTAACAAAAATGACCTCAAGCAGGAGTGTGTGCTTTTCTCTGAGAAAGCTTTTCTTCCCCTGAGCAGATCATAGCCTCCACAAATGTCTTTGAAATAGGCATGCAAAGGCTGCTTTATACAGATGATTGTGACACCGAACATGAGGTTGATTTGAATGGTTATCCTAAAGTGACCCGCCAAATTGAAGGGCAAATATGCCACTGCTCTTGAAGTCTTAAAATAGTATCTCTTCTTGTTGAATCCATGGGAATAGAAAAAAGAAATTGTGGTCAGGCCATATGAGAAGGAATGCCAAAAAAAGTCACCATATCCATGTAGTACTTGGTAACAAAAGGTAAGAAAAGATATTGAATACTGTACTATTTTTAGTATCCATTCCCGCATAGTGCTAAGTATGTCTTGCGTCTAAAGCGTGTTACTCCTTCTACCTTCTCCACCTCTAACAGTAATAAGCCCAGTCACCTAAGTTCAAACTCTGAGTCAACTTTGACTCAAGCTTCTCATTGATTCCCTAGAGCCATTGGTTACCAATTTAGATTTCGTTATCTCTTGAAACTGTTGTACCTCTAAGTACTCTAAAATTCTCTTATTTGAACATGTCCACTTCCTTCCACCTTTCCTAGTCCATACCCACTCTGCTTGTGCTTTTCTGTTTGGTATTCTACAAGCCTTTTTCCCATTCAACTTTTCCATCTATCTCATGTCTGTCCCTACCCAACTATTACTCTGCTGTCCAACATGTCAGTACGTACTCAAAAGCACTCCTCATTAATTCGCTACCCAATTCTCCAGTTGCTCCTAGCCCCAACCCTGGAAATAGCCATTGTCCATTTTCTCCTCTACTGTTCCCAGACTAATTAATGCTGGTAGGCAATGACATACAATAGTAGCATGTTGATCAGGCCCCTTGCAAAGTGAAAGAAAAATTCTAAATTCATTAGTTAGAATTTTGAAAACAAAACATCTGTCCTAATACATCTACTTGGTTCTGAAAAACTGTGATTGCTGTAATTATTGGAGGTTTCTGTAACCCGAATACTTAACTGGGTCTTACATGAAAATTATTTTTAAAAGATTAAAAGTGGAGCGTCTATTGTGCTGACAGAATTTTCTTTAGGATTTACATGAGTATAATCTGACAGAATGGAGGAATGTAATTGAAAACTAGGAAGAGAAATCTAGGCATGGAACTTCATCATTCTAACATTTTTTTCCCCCAATTAAAAGCAACATATCAGCATGTGTTTTTCAAATACAGGCAGTCCCTATCTTACAAATGGGTTGTAGACAGATGTAGGGCATATGATTGTTTGAATCCTGATTACTCAAGTGGGAAAACTTTGCTTTAGATGTCAGTTGTTTGGAATCC
Source organism: Theropithecus gelada (assembly GCF_003255815.1). NCBI lineage: Eukaryota > Metazoa > Chordata > Mammalia > Primates > Cercopithecidae > Theropithecus > Theropithecus gelada. The sequence goes on from NC_037689.1 coordinate 95,682,442, forward strand.
AGAAAGCATTTTCCTACCAAGGCAGTGTTATAAATGGTGGTTGGGCTCCCCTAGGATAGCCAATAATGTTACTGAAATACTATATATTTGCAGTGAAACAGTAGCGAACACATTTATGATATACTACTAATTAAACAAAAGCAATAACATTGAATAAGATCATTTTATATTTTGGGCTTGAGTGGTGGTGCTTGAGGAAAAACAGGTTTAATTATAAGAGGATGAAAAAGTAGATGGAGACTGTGTGAAGTCTCAAAATAGGGCTCATGAGCATTTTTGAAGACTTCAAATGACACATGTTCTTTATCAAGTCGAACTGATTTTAAAACTTGTGAACTTCTACTTCCCTTTTTGTGGTTATAAGTGTTTTGTAGTACAACTATTGTGCTATGATTCTGGTCAGTTTTTGACTAGTGATGAAAATAAAACAAGGGAAGAGGATAAAGGAAGAGGAGGATATGGTGCCAGAGGAAAATTTTGAGAAGAGGGGGCTTATATGCAAATGTGAGGATTAAAAAAAACAACTTTATACTTTAGCATTCCACAAGCACCGGCAACCAAAGGAAAAGGAATTTTTTCTTTTTCCTTGCTTAGTTCTTAGGCCATCCTGTATAAATATCCTAAATAGAGATAAAAGTTGCAATAAGTTAAAGAGGCTAAGTTGAGCCACACTATAAGGAGATGATATGTAAACCACAAAGCTTGCATGAGCTGAGGTAGGAAAATAGTTATTTATTTGCTTTTGTTGTTGTTATTTGTTTTTTTGTCTTCAGTTATGTCTTAATCTGTTTAGTGTTGCTATAAAGGAATACCTGAGGCTGGGTAATTTATAAAGAAAAGAGATTTATTTGGCTCATGGTTCTGCAGACTGCACAGGAAGCACAGTGCCAGCATCTGCTTCTGGTGAGGGCTTTAGGTTAATTCCACTTATGGCAGAAGGAGAAGGGGAGCTGGCATGTGCAGAGTCCAAATAACAAGAGAGAGAGAGGGAAGGGAGCTTACAGGATTTTTTGTTTTTGTTTTTTTTTGTTTTGTTTTTTGTTTTGTTTTTTTTGTTTTTGTTTTTAACAACCAGCTTTCTCAGGAACTAACAGAGCAAGAACTCACTCATTACCACAAGGAAGACATCAAGTCATTCATGAGGGATCCACCTCCATGACCCAAATTCCTCCCATCAGGCCCCACTTCCAACATTGGGGATCAAATTTCAACATGAGGTTTGGGGGATAAACATTTAAATTACAGAAAGTTGTAGGCACTATATCTTGGAAGAGGGAAGGATATGTTGGAAGTGTGCTACCTTCTAAGTGTCAAAGGTTGAGTCAGAGGAATATAGAAAAAAAAGGCCAAGGTGGGCGGATCACAAGGTCAGGAGACCAGCTCCGCCAACTTGATGAAACCCCGTATCTACAAAAAACTATGTATGCTGGGCGTGGTGGCGCACGTCTGTAATCTCAGCTACTCAGGAGACTGAGGCAGGATAATCACTTGAACCTGGGAGGCGGAGGGTGCAGTGAGCTGAGATGGTGCCACTGCACTCCAGCCTGGATGGCAGAGCAAGACTCTGTCTGTCTAAAAAAAAAAAAAAAAAAAGATGTTAGTTCTGCTGAATCCTCCTTTGATATCCTTGGAATATCAAGTAGGATATCAAATCCTCCTTTGATATCCTACTTACATTGTTTTTCAGTCATGTTTTGTATTCACATTCATTTTTACTTGGATGTGACTCTGTACTGGTAGGAAACTATGAGGTAGCTTGGCTTTATTCAAGTTATATATGTGTGATAGATTTCCCAAGATCACATTAATTGAGCTGTCAGTGGGGGACAAAAGAGTATGATTACTCTAAAGAGGAAGAATAGAGGAGGTAGAAGAAGAGAGATAGAGAGCCACATAGTTAATTCTCTTTGCTGTTTACCAACTGATCAACCAACAATTATTCAACAAATTTTTCTTGTGCTGTGTTCTAGACAATGTGCTAAGTGCTTAGAGACGCAGTGAGAAAGTACTTGGAATACGATAGTATACATATTACATCTGCCCTCATATGTTTTACAGAGTGTGCAGGGGAGGGTACAGATAAGTAGATAAGGAATTATAATGAATTGTGTTAAGTGCTAATGTGGAGGTACTGTTGAGTATTAAGGGCATATATAGAAAAATCACCTAAATCTGACTTTCAGAATTAGCACACATCCTAGAGCATTCTAAACTCATGTGAAAATATGTGTCAGAGTGAAACAGGAAAAGAGAAGTTAGGTGAGAGGCAAATATTCCTAACAGAAGAAATAATGTTTAAGATTCAATCATATGGCAAGAAGCCTAGAGAGAGTACTGGGAAAAAAAATTGCCAAAGAGAGATTTCTACTTCTGAAAATTATATAGTAACTTGTGGCAGAACAATGCTCTGCCAAGAATATCTACATAAGCCAGATAACAGACAAAAAGTCTGTTTGAAGGCATTGGAAAGTAGCCAAGACAGCCAGGGCTTGAGAAGTTAAAATCTCAAGCAAGGAAAACTACAAAGAAATGAGGCATATTTCCTTTTGGGGCATTTGCCAATTCTTACTGCATGATACAGAGAAGTCACCAGAAGTTCCAGCTATCTTATAGGCTTAGAGAGAGAGGAAAACAGTGAGGGCTGTCAAGGCAGTCAGTACTGAAGGAGGCCAAAATCCTGAAGAGAGTAGATAAGTAGAGAAAGGAACTTGCACTCAGTAGTTTTAACCTCCAGGCATTTGCCAAATCCTTAAGTTGTTCATGGGATGAAAAAACCTAACTCATCAAGCAATAAGTGACTGAAAAGCACTCATAGTATAAAAGAAATAGAAAATAACATTCAGGGCCCTCCACAGAGGAGCAGCCCGAAGAAACACCCAAGAATTTCATTTGAGACTCTTAAAGAACCTGCCCTTTAGGAATTGGTATGAACTAAATATAGACTGAACTTTTGAAAGACTGCAACTTCACCTATTTGTTAGTTGATTCCTTGATTAGATTAAGGTGATCTGCCTCTACTCCAGCTGCCCATAAATGATAGAGAGAACCCTCTCTGGAGGAAAATATCATCTAGTGGCTCTAAGATTTTTGCAAACAAAATGTCTATATTTAATCATGCATTAGTTGGCTTATGAAGAAACTGAACCAAGGGAAAAATCAGACAATAGAAATAGACCTACCAATGATTCAGATATTGACATTCTCATAGACTTTTAAATTAGCATGATTTTAAAAATTACTATGATTAATAAGTTTAAGAAAATAGATGACAGTATGGAGAATCTCTCCAAGGAACTGGAATCCATTTAAAAAAAAAAAAAAAAGAAAGAAAGGTAAGAGGAGAGTGACAATTAGTGAAAACTGTTTCAATTAGGAAAGAGTAGCTGACACTGACTTATGCTACATGAGGCCCTTTGGATGTAGTAACAAAGAGCACAGGTACTAAGAAGTCCTTTGGGTTTTATATGTAGATCGTTGGTGGGTGCAGGTTCAGTGGAGTGGTGGGTAAAGAGGCAATGATGGTGATAAGGTCAGATTTGAGGTGAGTAGGGAAGGTGACAATGGAAACATGAAAGGCATGATGGGCTTAAAGTTTTGGTCCATTAATTTGTAGTGTCATAAATCTACTATATATGACTCTTTAATTTTCTCTAGAAACACTCATCAACTTCATTAGAAATAATAAGGATAGGTTGTATTGTTCTCCTTCCCTCTTCCCCCTTTCCCATTCCTTCCTTCCTTTTCCTTTCCTTTCCTTCTTCCAGTCCTTTTCCATTTTTACTTCCTTTTCCACTACTATTTTACATTGTTTTTCTTTATTCTTCTTTCCTTTTCTTCCTTTCTTTGTTTTCTAATAGTGGAAATAGAAATAACATTTGTAGATTGAGGGAAGGGAGGCTGTGTACTGAGAGACATAGTTAGACTCAAAGCATGCCATCATAAATCTGAGATATTTAGAATATGTATTCCAGTAAAATCTGCTAACTGAATTTTTACAGACATAGCATACATCACAGTTAAAATGCTTTTTAGAGGCCCATTCTGTTTTACAAGACCAAAATTAAATGTATATATGCTTATATACATACTATTTATCTGCTACGTGCACATATCTGTGTGCATCCATGTATGTAACAACACAGTGTTTTACTGAAGTAAACTTTTAGGATTGAAAGAAATAGGTTTCTCTAGTTGTATAGACTGCTTATGAAAACATTACAATTCGATATGTAGAGAGATGATGATGATTACAATTTATTAGTCCATCACCATTTGGAACAATAGATGTCCTAATGTAATTAACCGTTGAAAGAAATATATGTTAAGTGTCCTAAATTGCATTTCTAATTACTTGTAACTGAAACTCTCTAGAATCTTAAAATCCATTTTGTCTTATGAAAGGCTTCATTGCTTATCCCTGTTGTTTCACTATTACTTTAGATTAGAGTAACTTCATTTTAAAATTACATGTCAAATATAATTTGCTCTTAGTAACGTGGAACGTGTGGCTTCACTCTGAGAAAAAAAGCCTGTTCAGCATTTTTTAATATCATATACCTAAACAGAGCTTCCAGGATGATTAGATCACATCTGGCACAATGTAGATCTATTTGTACTTGCATAATGCATGTACATGTACACACTGTGATATTTTATGACTGAGTACATTGATTTTTCTATAAAGAGAACTATCATCCACATCTTTTTGCACAGAAGTACACTTAAATATTGGCATAGGTAAACAACTTACTAAAATAAAACTCATGCTTGGCACAACTATTGCTGGTGTCACAGATTTTACAACTATAATATTTCTGAAAAGCTAGCTTGAACGCTTTGGAACATTTTTTCTGAGTGAATGCAGAGGCAGTTTGGTGAGCTGTAAAACTTCTACTTTTCATTTTGTATTCTAGTCTAGGCCAAATCTTAAGTGTCACTAAATCTGATTCTATCTTGAATTGTGGCCCAGCGTCATCCCCAGAAGGAGGCTTCTCCCCAGCACTGGCTAGGTAAGCAGGCTATGTGAAACAAAGGAAGCAGCTTTGCCCGCAAGCAACTATTAAGAATGGGAAAGAGTTCGAAATAGGCTAACAAAATGCAAAAAGTAAATCCTAAGTCCAAAAGTAGAGGCAGCTTTAACTCTGCGCTATTTTTATCTTGTGATCCTGTTTGAAGAAATGTATCAATTCATTATAGCTGAAGTAAAAGTCACTAGCATAATATGGAAACAGTCTTAAACTGCTAAATATTCCTTCTCCTTACTTAATATAAAATAAAACCCATATTAAGATATTAGTTCCTCCTCGTCAGCACGAGGAATCTCTTTATAGCCTGTCTGAGGACGTGACAGTTGACTGACACTAGAGTGGGCAATCCCAGAGACTGGAAATTGATGTTGAAAACTTTGGTTTTGCCTGCTCTGTTTAATCTGTAATGAGTCAAATTTATTCTTAGTGGATAAGGTATCTGAATTGAGTTCCCAAAACTCATCTTTATTTCTATTTTTTGTTTTTTACATTTTGCCATAATTTTGAATATGTTTGAATTTTGAACATAAACGTTGCAAGAATAGTACTTGAAAATTCCTGTATACCCTTTACTCGGATTCACCGTTTTAAACATTTAGCCACATTCGTTTTGTTATGCCTCTTAAATTTTTAATACTTCAATTACTGTTTCCTAAGAGCCAGATTATTCTTGTAGGTAGCAATAGCAAATTTACCAAATTCAGGAAATTTATCATTAATGTAATACTTCCATCGAATCAACCATCCATGTTCCAATGATGTTAACTGTCTCAGTGATATCTTTTATAGCATTTTCTCCTCCAATACAAGATCCCGTCCAGAATCACACACTGCATCGAGTTGTTATGTCTTCTTAGTCTCCTTTAATGTGGAGCAGTTCCTCATACCATTGCATACACTGTTAAATATGAAGAATACTGGTCAGTTGTTTTATAGAAAATTCCTCAATTTGTATTTACCTCATGATTAGATTCAGGTTATGTACTCGTGTCCTAACTACTACATAAGCAAAGTATGTCCTTATGGTTCACATCTGGAGGCACATAATGTCTCCCTGTCCCTCACTGGTAATGTTAACTTCGATCATCTGGTCGATGTGTTGCCTGACATCTTCATTTTATAGGTATTATTTTCCCTCTTTCAACTAATAAGTAATCTGTGGAAAGACGCTTTACAACCATGTAAATATATTGCTCTACATCAAACTCCCCCACTAGCCTTAACTACTATTGATGATTCATTCCTGAACCAATCTTTACCACAACAGTTGCATGTCATCCTGTATTAATTTATTTTAGAATGAGAAGAAAAACAATAATTTACTCTGGTAATTTTCTGAAGAATCCCGTCGATTTCCTTTGACAATGTTCTAATAAAGGAAATTGCTCTCTACGGAATCTGTATCCTCTGAGTAGTTTACTCATTCTAACTCAACCAAAATGAGGAGAAATTAAAAGTAAATGATTTTTGCTCTAGAATCAATACTTATGTTCACAGTCAGTATATATGCTCTGCAACAAGTTGTACTCTGGGTATACATATACACAATTTCAGTGTTGCTTTAAAAAAAAGAAAGAAAGAAAAGAATTTTTATTGACTTCATGGAAGAATTCTGTAGTTTTTAACCACTTTATTTTTCTAGAATTTGTGTACTTTAAAACTTTTCATACTTTGCTTTTCCGTCTCTTTAACAAATTATCACCTCATTCATTTAGTCATGTTCTATTGAATTTATATATTTTTATTCTTTTGCCATTCCACATTGCCTAAATCCTTGTGGCTAGGATTACTTAAATTTTTCTACATGGTTTTCATTCACCCCCATTCTTATAAATTATGTGTGTCATTTATTTACTAAATATCTTGGTCATGTTCAAGAATTGAAGATGAGCGTTTTCAGTTATCACATTGAAAAAGATTAAAATTGTATAATATACATATCAATACTATTATACTATAAAAATCTTTGTGTAAGTTCTGCAAATCAATATTTTATATATTTAGTGAACTGCACAAAAGGCAACTTCTATTCAGTGTAATAACCATAATTTTATTTCTTAATTTTAAAATTTTAATATTTTCTATTTAACATTCTCCATAAATAGCTTATTGTAGTGTTACAATGAAAGAAAAATTTTAACATCCTCGTGAATCCTGACTACTTAGTGTATTCATATGTAAGGTGAAATAGGTTAAATAGCTTATGTGACTATTTTCTAGTTACTTCATTAAGTCTCTAATGCCTTTTGGATAAACAAAAATGATGAAAAGTAGGTCAACTGTCTACCTCAGCCAGGTGATCAAGATCAACATCATTAGAGATAGTGATAAGACAGGTAGATAATATGTTCTCTTCATGCGTTGAGAATGGCATTTTACTTCCGTCTTCCCCCAGAACATATAACTCCAGTCTCATTATGAGGAAATTGTCAGACAAACCCAAATTGAGGGACATTCTACAAAATACTTGACCATTACTCCTCAAAAGTATCAAGGTCATCAAAAACAAGGAAAGTTTAAGAAGCTGTCACAATCTAGAGGAGCCCAAAGAGATGTGATAGCAACATATGATGCTGTATCCTGGCTGAGATCCTGAGACAGAAAAAGGATAGTAGATAAAAACTAAGGAAATTTGAGTGAAGTATGGACTCTAGTTAATGATAACTTACCAATGTTGGTTCATTTGTTTGACAAATGTAGCACCCTAGTATAAGATATTTACAACAGGGGAAAGTGGGTACAGCTGTTTATGAGCACTCTTATACTATCTCTGCAATGTTTCTTTAAACCTAAAATTATTCTAAAATAAAATTTTAATTTAAAAGATACGTGTATTGGGAAAGTTAAATTTTATGTGAAATGTGATGTTGGATTCTTAAAATCAGAAAGTTCCTGAAAGTATATACCATAAAATGGTTTTTTAAAAATTGTATTTATTTATTTTTTTGAGATGGAGTCTCACTCTGTCGCCCAGGTTGAAGTTCAGTGGCGTGATCTCGGCTCACTTCAACCTCAGTCTCCTGGGTTCAAGCGATTCTCCTGCCTCAGCCTCCCGAATAGATGGGATTACAGGCACGCACCACCACACCCAGCTGATTTTTATATTTTAGTAGAGACAGGGTTTCACCATGTTGACCAGGCTGATCGAACTCCTGACCTCAAGTGATTCACCTGCCTTGGCTTCCCAAAGTGCTGGGATTACAGGTGTGAGCCACTGAGCCTGGCCAAATGGGGTTTTTAAATACTTGGTAAAGAATAGATCATGCCCAAGGTCACTATCATCTAGCTTTATATTTTTTAAATAACAAAATATACAAATATATACTGATTATTCTTTCAAGTACTGTATGTTATGGAAAATAAGAATAGGAAGTGATTAAAAGACTATCGTCCCAGTACATGGGCTTGGTCTAGTGACTGGCTTCCAACATTGGTGAACACAATTTATACAAACCACAGAGAATAGAGTGATCATTCCAATCTTTTACACATACTTAGGGAAAGTGCTATGTAAATTATATGATTGCTTTATACTTCATAGAGATAGCACACAAAGGGAACACTTTTAATATCAAGGAATTCTAAGAATTTCAAGAAGTTTACTAAATGAGAAATTAGACGAAAACGCAGGTAAGTATATCATAAGGAAACGTAACTTTAAAAGCTTATCGATGCTAACTCAGGCTCTGCTATTATAATATGTAGCATCTTCTGGACAAGGACAAAATAAATCTCACTGAAAACTTAAGACCATTTTCACCTTGAAAACTCAATATGAAATTTTCCATGAAGAGCCCTTGTCATCAAAGCACTCAGATATAGTATTGACCATATGAAGCCACACTAGTACTTCTGGCTCATTGGAATGAAAATATCATATGTGTCAGCTTTTAAATTTTTTTTAAATTCTATTATTCTGATCTTAACACATTATTACTACATGAAATTTATCCTCAACATTTTGATCAGCTCTTTTTAAGTAGACTATTGTACAGGTATGACAAGTATATTAAGATACACATAGCCATTTCATATTTGTATCAGAGTATATCAAATTACCAATGTCCTCGAATATTCCACACTAGAAATACCTGTTTGTAGAATTTCTTTACTGGATCACTTACCTCTTCTTTCTATAGCATTTTGGCTTCACACCTTTCTCCCATAAATCCAACAGTCCAGTTACACTTTTTTCAAGTATGTTTAAATATTGGATTGAAAATCATGTACCCTGAAACTTCATAAAACACTGTCACCAAAGAACATGTCATCAGATTGAGTGGGATCCAATGCAGACCTGGATTATATAAAAATTTTACAAAATTATACACAAGCAATTAAGTCTAAAATACATTTCTTTACTGTTGAATTATAAGCACAGTATTGTGCTAGGTACTGTAAGGGTTGCAAATAAGCTGAATAAACCATGATCTCTGTTTTCAAGGACCATACAGTTCATTGGAGGAAGCAAACATTTATATTCAAATACTTTTGTTACACTGTATGTTCATATATTTTACAATAGAGGTCAAACTGAACTATATGGACATATGGAGGAGAGAAGGATTGAATTTTACTAGGAACATCTCAGAAGCATTAAGGGCAGAAAAAGTATTTGAATTGGGCCCTAAATGAATGCAGGAAACTTCAATAGGTAAAAATGGACTAGGAGGATAGGGAGGTATTTCAGACAGTGGGGACATAAAGGTGGAAAAGCATACAATGTTTACAAGTAGTCCAGTGCAACTAGAGTGAGAAGGCAGATCCTGGGAGGCCAAATATATGACTGGGGAGTTTGAACATCATTCTGTATTAGAGGTTTTTGAGTGGTAGAATTTCAAAATCTTATATTTGAATGTCTATTGGGCAATCATGATAGACGGGAAGAGACAGAAACCACTTAAGAAGTGATGCTATAATAAGGCTCGAGTTTATTTAAGTAGATATGTTCACTTAATTTTAACAGGTTAGTTAGGTGTGGTAAATAGCCTCTAAGATAGTCCCAAATGATTTCTACCTCCTGATTCATGTTCTTTGAGTTTGAGCTTGGTCTAGTGACTGGCTTCTAACAGCAGAAGGAGAAACTGATGGGATGTCCCTTCTGAGATTAGGTTATAAAAAGAATGTGGTTCCCATCCATCTTCTGTGCTCACTCTCTGTCTCATGGACCACGAGCTTCCATGTTGTGAGGACAGTTAAGCAGTTTATAGAGTGGGCCACATGTCCAGGAACAACTGGCTGCCAGCAGCCATGTGAATGGACTTAGAAGAAGGTCTTGCCCTGGTTGAACCTTATTTGAAACCAAAACCTTGGTCAGTGGCTTGACTATGACCTCATAATAGACCTTGTGCCAGAGACACTACTGAAGTGAAGCCTAAATTCTTGACATATAGAAACTGTGAGGTAATAAATGTTTATCGTTTTAAGCCACCAAATTTTGCCATAATTTATTAGGCAGCAATATGTCATTAACAGAGGTCAAATCCAATATCTAGCCTGATTTATCTTTGTACTAAATTATTGAATATTTTATTTCTATCATTTCTACACATAATATGGCTTAAAGATTACTAAATTATAAATAAAATCCAGAATTTTCTCCATATTGCTTAGTATAATCTTAACTACTATATTTTATTGTGAAAGCTTTGTGATCCCTTGCATTTACAGCTTTTAGAGAAATGAAAGATACAGGATTTATATGTAAGAGAGGTCTTAGAAACCTATTTTGAAATTAAACATTTTTAATATTTTCTGTTCATCCTTTTTAGGAAAAAAAACTTGTTTTTAAAGTTTTTACTAAAGTTAAAGAACACTAACTTTATGGATTCACTACAGCTTTGATAATGAAAAAACTACTGGAAAATAATTAAAGAAGTTGCTAATCAGTTCATTAATCAAGTGTATCTGCTGCACATTATACTGAAACAAATTGAAAAGGATGCTGTGCTAGCCAGAAACTCCCTCTCAAATAAAGTCAAAAGTGAAGATAAACTAAATTGACTTTTCCTTTGTGGCTGATTTCTATCTAAGTAGATCCATCTCTAAAACACTGAATAAAGGAAGTTGCCCCATACAGAGATTCAAGACTCCACTAGGATTCTGTATCTTAGTACTACTGAGAATAATTTGCACTATATTTCATCAGTCTGTCTTTAGTTTTTGTTTTTCGTTTTGTTTTCATTTACAACCCACAGACCACTTTCATTTTTAAATGTTAAATATACTTAGAAAGAAGAAGAAAAAAACCAACACCTTGCTCACTGCGTTAAGACAACTGGTTTTGTAACCCAATCGAAAGAATTAAATAGATTTCTATATAGCTTACCCTCCCACAAAATCTTTCAATGCACAAAATATTTGTCAGTGGTCAGAATGATTCCAGTCCATCCCACTCTCTGTGGTGTCTTAACTATAAAAATGGCAGTGAGGCATTGCAGCTTGAAAAAAATATAATCAGATTTTCAATTATGATTTGAGTAGATCTCCCAGAGAGGTCTCTACAGAAGGTCCAAGGTTCTCTAAAGGGTAAAAGGAGTGACAAAATTCTGACTTAAAACAATATCGTCTTTCCTCTCTTTTCTTGATACCGACCTTCAAATATTTTGGGGTTTTTAAAAGCCAAATTCTAGAAGAAATTGAAGGTTCACAATTGGAATTCGCTTGAGTTTCATTAGGTTTAAGCCAGATACCAGCCTATGTCATTTTCTAAAAGCAGAATAATTTAGTTTTAAAGCAATAGTACAAGATGAACAAACAGGTACCTGGCAATCACATTAAGACTCCCTTGCTGTAGACAGATATATATAACTTCTTTTGACAGGTTATTTTGTTTATTCATTCATTTAATTTTGGCACTCAATTTTAAAAGAGCTTAGAAATCATAGACTTTTGATATATATATAATTGGTATGAATCTAAAATCAGTAAACCAAGATGCATAAGAAATGTAATTTTCTTATTTTCTTGTAACTGAATTAATTCTATATTAAGACCCTATTCTACTGGAGGGTACTGTGGAAGATAAGAAAACAAACCACAAAAAAATACACAAATTTATACTTCACATACTGTCCCCACCATGTTATAAGGATATAAAACTCATTCATTAAGACATGAGTTGCATGTTTACCCCATTATAGATTATTTAGGATTATGCTGAATTTACAAATGAAGTAAATGAGCAAAGAAATGCCACTGGATAAAAAGTGTTTCGCTTTCCAGAAGCATTAATTTAAGTGACTGGCCCATGATTATCCATCTGCTCTATCAGTGAAAGATCCCTAAAGACAATGCTTGTCTTCTATCCTTGTCATACTCAGTACGCTATTCGCATTAGCAAGTATTTGCCCCAAATTGCTCAATTTGGGATCCACAATAGAAATATATGAACTGCAGTGAGTCACTGATAGGATCTGAGTGAAAATTTTTTACATTTTCTTAACGCTTAGATGAATGGACAGTTTTCTATTGTTTTGTTTACCTTTGTCTGGTTTCCCCTACCACCCCCATGCACATGCTCACGTGTCTTTAATTAAACAAAGAAGAGTTTCAGGAAGTTGGAAATGTCAAATGGAAACAGACATCTTCAGAGGAACTGATACTATATCATTTATCCTTGTGCAAACATGCAAACCAGATTCAAATAGTTTTTAATTTAATTGATTTGCAAACTTTGCAGTAGAATTTTCTGGTAATTAGCAACTTGCTGGGATTAAGTGAAGTCATAGTTAACTTCACAGTGGTTTAAATCATATTTCATTGTTTTGCATGTTTTAAAAGTCAGGTTGTAAATTAAAAACGCAAAGAAAAAATCACCAACTTATTAATAGAGAATTGATCATTATGCAACCAATTAGAAGATATAAATAAATATACAAATCAATGATGTATAAAATGGTAGGTGCTGCAGAATGTTAACACCGTACAGGCAGGTGCTTGACAAATAATAATGAGCTATAAAGATAGACTAGAAGCAAAACAGTAATTTGGCAGCTTTGTTGGAAATATTTTCTAGAAATGAAGATGCATGACCTTCTGTACCTTTGTTAATCATCAGTTATAGATAGTTAAAATGTTGTATTTACAATAATTCTGTGACTTTCAAAGTAATTGCTTATACAACTATATTGAGCTTACTAGTGGCAGTATGTTCGTATGTCATGTATCTCTCTTGAGCTCTCAGGAGAGAGAAAAAAATCTGAGGAAATGCTAGCAAGCATAAGCAGGGAGATAAGAAAAATAAACTATCTTATAAGTATAATAAAAATCACCCATTCCTCATGGATAACCTAACTTCCCAATTAAACATGACATTTCCTCCAAATTATTAAGCGACAAACTAGAATTCTGTTTCTGAAGCCAAGGAAATTAAAGAAAAATAGAGTCAAGGGGTAAGTAGAAGAGAAGAGAGTTAATTACATTTAGCAAGGGTCCCAATCCACTTAGATACTTACTAGGGTACTCAGCACTTGTTCACTGCAGCATTTGCATTTAGCACTTTTAAAATTGGGATGAAATGAGTTTTATAGATACTGGAGGAATCATTATGAGATCACAAAGAAGTACTGTGATATCATAACTGAAGCTAGGAGAAGGGAAAGCAAATTCATATCACAGAGGAAAGCAAACTTCCATCCTTTCAAGTTATCTTTCCAGTCAACATTGCCTGCATATCACATATGGTGTGCAAAAGGGGACAGATTAATGAAGTACTCAACAGGAAGGTCTAACAATCCAAAATACATCCTTTGTGACTCTTTATCCATTTCTGCCATATTCCAAGGAAATGCAAATATATCTTCATTTCTATGCCATCATATACTTGGGCTGGGAATGGGGGACAAACCCAGAGTGATTGTTCTCTTTCCCAGTGTTCATAGCGTGTATGCGCACACACATGGGAGGGCAAGCCTGCACATGTTCATACCCCATGACAGTCTGACTCCACTGATTACTTTCTAGAATCTTTTTTCTTTTATGTGCCCTGGACAAGAGAGTAGACAGGGAACATGGTAACAAAAACAAAGATAAACATCCTTCTATATAATTCTAAAGAAGCGTTTTTCTGTTTCCTCTTAGGAGAAATAAAAATGTATAATTTAAATTACCAATTAGGATCATGTTGGACTTTAAAACTTTGTTGTTGTTGGTGGTGTTAAACTGTATGAGGGTTGCAAAAAAGTCATGCAAAGAAAGATACTGAAATCTCCTAATACAACGTGTTGAGAAGAAAGTTAATGATCAGTTTTTCTGGTAGTTTTTGCATGTAAGCCTACTTGGAAGCACTGTGTAGGCCTAAATGACGTTAGTGAATCAGCAGAGAGCTGATTTGAAATGTATTATCCGATAGGCATGAGATTAAGCAGCTTGATAGGCATCTTAGAGCTGTTTCCATGGCCTTATTAATTTGTAACAGTTGTGTGGTAACAAGTTATGCCAACCTCCCAGTCAGAAAGTCTTCAGTAAGTTTTTCAGGCTCCAAGTTGAGGGATGGGTAAGACTCTGGGACAAGACCCTAGTGGAGGCTTACAGGAGAATTTAAGCATTCAGAAATGCTACATTCTGGGTGCTACAGGCCCAGAATTCCACACTAAAGTATTTGTTTGGAGAACTCAAGTATATTATGAGTATCTTATTTGTGTTATATATAAGTAAATATCAACATGGGTTTGATCATTTAATCCTATATCCTCATTTTGCTCTAAGCGAAGGCAGTTATTTGAGTGCCAGCTCAGAAAAGGTAATTCACTATTACCTGTTAAGTGTGAAGAAACAGGACTTCTTAGCATATCTTGCTTGATGGTATTTTAGGTTCAAAGCTGATGGATTAACTTTTTGCCCTTTCACACATTCTACCTATCAGTGACACCATGGCCAGGGGAAACAATCCAATTCACTTCCCTGACAGAGTTTTGGATGATGGTTGTATCATTACGTATCCTGGAATGCAAGACTCTGCTTGTATTGATCTTAAACATATAGGCTAAACTCAGTAGCAAAAACATAACCAGTATATGGTAGGGAAAACGACAAGGGTGGGTTTTCTAAACCCAAGAAATACTCCATAAATAGGCTAAGACCAAGATAAAAAGGGCAAAGAAGCAACAAGACAAGAGTAGAAAGAATGCAGGGCTCAATAAATGGTATTATTATCAGAAAGTATATTCCATTATCTATCATTGTATAACAAACTACACAAAACTTAATGGCTTAAAATCATTGTTCATGATTCTGCAATCTGGGCTGGCCTCAGCCCGGCAGTTCCTGCCACTAGTCTCATCTGAAGTCACTCACAAAACTGCAGCCCATTGGTCCAGGGTAGTCCCATTCATATGTCTGGTGGTTAGTTGGGACTGTCAGGCCAGCATTTCAAATCCCATGGCTTCTCCAGAAGGAAGCTCAGGCTTCTTACATGGCGAATGTAGTGTTCCAAGAAGTCAAGAATGGAGACTACACAGTCTCTTGAGGCCTAGGTCAGAAGTCACACATCATTACTTGTACTGCATTCTGTTGGTCAAAGGAAGTCACAAGGCCAGCCCAGGTTAAAGGGGTAATGAAATGGATTCCACCTCTACATGGAAGAAGCTACACATAATATGTTTCCATATTTAAAATATCACAGAATTTAAAGGAATATGAAAATAATGATGGCAAATGTAGTGTATTCTTAGGAGGAACTTTTTTTTCTTTTCTTTTTTGAGACGGAGTCTCACTCTGTCGACCCCGGGCTGGAGTGTAGTGGTGCGATCTCAGCTCATTGCAACCTCTGCTTCTCAAGTTCAAGTGATTCTCCTGCCTCAGCCTCTCGAGTAGCTGGGATTACAGGTGTGCACCACCACACCTGGCTAATGTTTTATATTTTTGGTAGAGATGGGGTTTCGCTATGTTGGCCAGGCTCACCTCAAACTCCTGACCTCAAGTGATCCACCCACCTCAACCTTCCAAAGTGCTGGGATTACAGGCGTGAGCCACCGCGCCTGCCCAGGAGGAACTGTTTTTAATGTCCACCATTGTATACTGCTCCTGATAGAGCCTCTATTTAACAATTTTTAAAATGTCTCTACATATTTTATTTTTGATTCTCTGAAAAGCTAATAATAATAAATATTTACATTGTATTCATTCAATAAACATTAAGTACCTGTTGGTGTCAGGCACTATGATTTCTCTATCACTCTCAGATCTATCAGAAACCTTAGATGTAAATGGATCGTTTGATGCTTTATTATAATAATTGTTAAACATTCTTCCTAAGTGCATTATTGACCCTTGATAGAAAAAAAAATTACTTCACATTATACTTATTCATCAGAAACACAAGAAGTGCCCTTCCCTCTCAAACTCCTTCAGTTGTCACCCCTGCACTTCACTAGAGATACAAATAATAGCACATGAAATTGTAGCTGGAAGGGAAGAGGAAGACTGGTAAGGCTTATTTAAATTGCACTCCAAGCATAGAAAACATACCTTCTTTCCAAGAAATGAAAGCTAGTAGAATATTAAATCAATAATATACATACTTAAAGGCATATTATTTTATGTGATATGTTAACCATGACGTAGAGTATCTCAAACCAAAGTGATTCAGTTGTCATTACTATCAACAAAATGGAACTTATAAGTGGATTGTTAGCAGCCTCTTTTTAGTTTGTTGTAGAGTGTTCCTCTAAAGAGAGGGGAGGCCAGAAATCATCTCTGTGCACAGACACAATGTTGCTGCATCTCCATTTTTCCACACCAATTTCAGTCTTGATATTATTTCCCCATGGAGGCTATCTGAAAGCTAAAAGCCTATACAGAAGTAACTTAGGCCAGATCATTTTTACTTACTAAAAGTCAGTTTTCCTATAACATGTACCACAAGATATTACTTTAACAGTTTTGGTTCAAGGGTCACCAGGCTGTACAGACTACTTGAGCTTCAGCAGTGGCATTGTTTTTGTTTTGTTTTGTTTTGTTTTCTTTTGAGACGGAGTCTCACTCAGTCGCCCAGGCTGGAGTGCGGTGGCGCGATCTCGGCTCACTGCAAGCTCCGCCTCCCGGGTTCCCGCCATTCTCCTGCCTCAGCCTCAGAGTAGCTGGGACTACAGGCGCGCACCACCACGCCCGGCTAATTTTTTGTATTTTTAGTAGAGACGGGGTTTCACCGTGTTAGCCAGGATGGTCTCGATCTCCTGACCTCGTGATCCGCCCGCCTCGGCCTCCCAAAGCGCTGGGATTACAGGCGTGAGCCACCGCGCCCGGCCAGCAGTGGCATTCTTTCAGGTGGCACTCTATAAGTTGTCTGAATCATTGGGTTAACATTCTCTTCATGTTTTCATCTTAGCAAGGCAATTTAAAGTATTTTTAAAGAGGTTTAAGAAGAAGGCTTAAGAAAAAGTAAACATTTTTTTAACCCATTGAAAAATAATTTTACAATTTATTCAATACCCTGAGTTTTTATTACAGACCTAAGATCTTTTCTGTGTATACTTTCTCCTACTCCTCTCATCTACCCTATACTCCATCCTAAGTGAATGATGCCCTTTTCTCTGACTGTATCTTACCTTTCCTACCTCTATGTCTTTGTTGATCACTTTCACCCTAGCCACTCTTCAAGACTCATTTCAAACACAGATTTCTTCATGAAGACTTTTCTCCTGAATACACACACTGCTGCCTCAAATCCAAAACTATTTCTCCTTGTTTATCTCCCATTGCACCTTAATTCACCTTTGGGCTAGAGTTGTCTCTGTATCTTGTCTCCACCATCCACCAAATTTTAAGACCTGAAAATTGAGACATCATTTTGTTTCCATCTCCTAACATACTTTGCAGTTAATAAGAGGCAAAATAACTGTTTAGTTGAATTAAAAATGAATGTGAGGAAATACTGTGGCCATCTGCTAAAATGCATAGGTAACAATGTTGGAAAAGAGGTGGCTCTTTTTTAAGTTTGATGAAAAATATATATATATATATATTCTTAAAAAATTAATCACTTGTCCAAGATATAACAGCTAAACTAACATTTACTGTATGTTCATTATTCTGCATAATGTGTTTCTCATACATGTAAAAGCACATTATTTAGTCAAAACTATCATATTAAATTTCTCCTGTAATTCCTAAGGGCTGTCAGCTGCTCATTAAGTCTTGATTTTCTGTCAGGAGGAATTAATAATCTTGCCTTTGAGTGAATTTAGAAGCAATGAGGGATTGAGCAGGAATATTTGAATACCCTCTCGGTGGTAAATTGGATATCCAATTTTCAACTTAGTCTTAATGGGAAAAAAAGAATAAATTGAATTCAGAAGCTGTTCTTTACTTTTTAATATTTCCTCCCCACTTTTAACTGAGTTAAAATGGAAGGGTATGGTTCTTTCTCAGTGGTGGGGAAAATCTACTTTCATTCACTTAGAAAAGTGTGTCAAATTCAAATGAGACTTAATATATGGACAATCTATATGACTAAGTCTATAAGGTGATCCTTTGGAAATCATAGGAAAGTTCAGTACAATAATACAAAAAAATGATTTGCATGAGGTTTAAATCGTGTTTTTCTAAAAGCAAAGAATCCTGCTCCTCCCTCTCCCCAAATGAATTTTGTTGTCAAATACTGGTACTAACAATTATTGATATCACAACTCAGTCTCTAAAAGCAAAACTGTCCTATTTTTACCACAGAGGTGCTAACTCACGTTAACCTAATAATATATAGCTCTTAATTTTCAGTTTTCATCTTTCATCATTTTTCAGCAATTCATGTCTTAGATTTAAAGTCCCTTAAAATTATAAAAGGTTGAGAGACTGATAAACAGGCATAAAACCTTGTAGTTTTTTTCCCCCTCCACTCTTTTTTTCTAATTAAGCTACATGGTACCATCATGTACCATCCATCAGTACATTTAGCTGTCGTGAGGCTGCCGATAGAAGTTGTCCATCCACTAGGCAGTATAAGATTACAATCACGTTCTTCGCCAGGTGTGGCGGCTCACACCTCTAATCGTAGCACTTTGGGAGGCTGAGGCAGGTGGATCTCCTGAGGTCAGGGGTTTGAGACCAGCCTGGCCAACATGGCAAAATGTCGTTTCTACTAAAAATACAAAATTAACTGGGCGTGGTGGTACATGCCTGTAATCCCAGCTACTCGGGAGGCTGAGGCAGGAAAATCACTCGAACCCAGGAGACAGAGGTTGCAGTGAGCCAGGATCGCACCACTGCACTCCAGCCTGGGCGACAGTGAGGCTCTGTCTCAAAAAAAAAAAAAAAAAAGAAAAAAGAAAAAAGAAAAAAAAGTTACGGTCACGTTCTCAGTGAGGCAGTAAGGTGGAAGTGTGTATTTCTTTCTGTGTAGTATAACTATATGACCTCATGTGTGTCACTTGCTTGCACTTATTTTCAAATACCAGGCAGCAATTTGCTTGAAGTTAACTAACTGTTTTATCATGCAACTTAAGAAGAAGTTGTAACACATACAACTCCAAATTATTCTTATTCATAACTCTGTTCTATAGTAAGCATTTGCGTATGGATGCAGCTCATGTGATGACCATCATTCTACTTGACATGAAGGAATGAGATCCAACCGCGAGGACCCCAGTCAGAAAGAGCTGAAGGCCCATTGCTGCCTCTTCTTTTCTCTCTGCTTCCCCCACTCTTGCCAGGGATCATTGGCACCACCACTCAGACTGATTGTAAAACTTTACAAGAAATTGTCTTCTGTCTAGCTCAGACACATCACTTGTCCAACTCAACTCCTGCTTTGGGTACAGAAAGTTTTAATCTGGTTAACTTGAATAGAGTTTCTCTTCTAGCTTTTGCTGTGCTAAAGCAAGAGAAGTACAAATGTCAACAAGCAGAATAAGAAGAGTATAACAAGAAGTGGTAAGAAGTCAAGGCCGAAATCCAGATACCGACCTGTGGATAATTGAGAGGTGTCAGCAACTCTCTAACATCAAACAGACATAACAAAAACCTAACCAAAGATGTTGAAGTCTGACCAGCATACCTCTTACTTTGCACAGGTGCTGTTTGGATTTCTATCCCAGCCTGTGCTTAAAATCAGCCTTCACATTGAATGTTGATAACCTTTCCTTTTTTACATGCCTCATTTCAGTTTACAGCATTCCAACCTTTTCTCCCTCATGACGAACACTTTTTTGTATCAATGTGAGGCAAGCTCTGTCAATTCATCTAATCCTCAAAGAATTTTTGCAGAATAAGTATCATTATCCTCATTTTATAGATGAAGAAATCAAGGCCCAGAGAAGTTCAATTAGTTGCCTAAGGCCATACATCTGGCAAGTGATAGAGTTAGGAGTTGATCTCAGATCTGCCTGATTCTGAACCCTTTGTTTGGTCTTTGTGTTGTTCCATATCATTTCCCTATTTAAGAAACTCATTTATATTTGCCCTCCACAAATATCAAGCCTGTTGGAACTAAGTTGTAATGAGTTCAGCATCATTTCTTGTTTACTGGTCTGGGCTAAACAGTGCTGATAGAAATGCTCAGGTGACCACTGGGAAAGGTCCATGTTCATGCTCTAATATCTGACAACAGAAACTACTCCCTTCTAGAGAAAAGAGCAGACCTGAGGATACCTTGTGTAATCCAAAGTCAAACTCCCTATTCATTCATTCATTCTTATTTTGTGTGTCTTTCTCTTTCTCTTTCTTATGCACATATGCACACACACAAATTTCGATGCACAATTTTAAGGTCATTTTTAATCTAAAGAATTTGTTCTCTCTTCTTTCCTGATTACATGGCCATACAGCCTGCGCCAAACAGTATGACTTACTCTCCATGACTCTTCTACGGCTCTTTGTTGTAAGTTTTCATTTTGTGCCTCATTTTTTAATATGCTCTAAAGAGCAGTGATGGCCTTTGGCTAGAAAGAATGGCATGTCAGGAGGGTTCCACGAGCCATGTTGCTTTTCTGAATCATGAAAAGGCATCAGCACTCAGTGACATGGCCCAGTTTTCTAATCTAATTTAAATGAATGTACAATGATGTGGGCACTGGGGATTAAATACAACCCCACTTCTCTGCAAAGTTCACACTGCCTTTAAAGCAAAGCAATATTTTTTTCATTTCTTATGAATGGTTTTGTGTATGTGTCATGTATAATTTTACTTGTATTCTCTGTGCAAAGTGATACCTTAAAAATTATCTGTTAAAAGTCTAATATAACTTTGTCTTCTGGAATATGGCTTGATTTAATTAATTGGCCAATATTACTTTAAACCATTATATTGCAGCAAAAGTTTTTTCTTGTCACAGTAAGAACTAGAGACGTGTCCTAACAAAGTACTAACTTATTTGCAACTGATATAAAGCGAATTAATATATTTATTACTTTTAAAAGAGAATGTATTTTGGAGTTTTGCAGTTATTTACATATTAAGGCCCATATTAAGAGCCTGCCCATTTATAAAATGGTGGGTAATTTTCCCAAGTGCTGATAAAATATTTTATCATCTAAATTTGAAAACAAAAAGAAACTAATTTTAAAACATTTCTAATTTATAACATTTTGTGACTAACTTACTTTTTAATTTATTTCCTTTCATTCCCCTCACTGTGATCCAATTTGTAGACAGGCGGGCTTGCTAAATAGCTTCAGCATTTGGGTTTGATTTACTGTGAAGTAGATCTTAGAAATTAAAGTTTCAGGTGGAAATTTGCCTTTCAGATCTTCTTGCCTAAATATATATGTAAATTTGGGAGTAATCTAACATGTGCATAAACACATTCAAACTATTTTATAGCTTTAAAAAATTATATTGAAATATTTTTAGACCTACAGAAAAGTTACAAAATTAGTCCAGATTTTGATACCCCCTTCACCCAGATTCCCCAAACATTAATGTTTTACTGCATTTCCTGTATTAATCTTTTTTCTATAAATACATACACAAATTATTTTTTCTTAATGTTTCAGAATAAATTGCAACATGATGCCCTTTCACCCCTGAATACTTAAGTGTGTATTTATCCAAAATAAGAACACTCTTTTATATAATAGCACATTTATCAACATTGGTAAATCAACATTGATAAATTACCACATAATCTATAGACTTATATGTTATCAATTCTCCTGCTAATATTCTCTATAGCAAGAGAAAAAAATCCCAGACCACATGTCACATTTAGTTATCACCGCTCTTCAACCTCCTTTGATCTGGAACAGTTCCCCTGCCAAAAATGCATACCCTGAATCTAATCATGAGGAAACATCAAGCAAATCCGCATTCTAAAAGATAATTTACCTGTACTCTTCAAAAATATTATAGTTTTTAGAGCTATAGTGTATCTCCAAGTAAGCACATATGCATATCTACATTTTTAATTTCCTCAAAGATAGAACAATTCAAAATAATCCCTGAGTATGTTTTAAAATAAAGGTTTCTTTTTGAAAGTCAAAGAGAAATGCTCTTAGCCTAAGGTTTCATTTAAACATAGAATGGCTATTTCAAAAAACAGTATTATATAAAATATGGGCTGGGTGCAGTGGCTCACGCCTGTAATCCCAACACTTTGGGAGGCCAAGGCAGGTAGATCACCTTAGGTCAGGAGTTTGAGACCAACCTGGCCAACATGATGAAACCTTGTCTCTACCAAAAATACAAAAATTACCTGGGCATGGTGGCGGGCGCCTGTAATTCCAGCTACTCAGGAGGTGGAGGGAGGAGAATCGCTTGAACCCAGGAGGTGGAGGTTACAGTGGGCTGAGATCGTGCCACTGCACTCCAGCCTGGACAACAAGAGCGAAACTCTGTCTCAAATAAAAAATAAAAATAAAATATGTATTATATAAGTAAGGGACAATCTGGTCTTTCATATATAGACTTCAGACAATTGGTTGTTCATGCTAAGTTGAGCACTATTTCTCTCATGGGCTCTTAAGCGAAGAACATTTAGCTGTGTGTCAGGTATGTTTCTTACATTCTGCTTCATGACCATCTCCCGCTGCCATGCATATGACAAAGACACTTGACTCTGAGCCCCAAGCCTAGAGGAGAGATCTAAATGTCATGTGAAGTTCTTAAGAACCTTTCTTCTCAGGAGTCAACAAGGGATATTAGGAAGATTCCTCTGCCCAAAAGACCTCCCAAATATCCTCTACCAACTCAGGTTGCATTAAGTTAAACCAGATCTTTTTGTAAAACAGAAATGAGAATAGCTAATGCTATCAAGATTTCATAGCTTTATTTTAACTACTCTTCTCTGGCTACTTTCTGGGTTGTGAGGGAATGGAACATTTTACTGAGGAGCCAGGTGAATAAAAGAAGAAATGCAGAGCAAGGGGTCTTTGGTGAGAGGGCCTGTTTGGGCCCCTACTCTAGGGAATTAGGAGTAGCATGAGGGCCCTGTATATCCACATATATCCACAGAGGACATTCATTTTTAATTTTCTCTAAGAAAGAGGAACAACTAAAAATAATGCCTAAGTATGTTTTTAAAAAAGTTTTTTTTTTTTTTTGGAAGTCAGAGAGAAACGATGTTAGCCTAAATTTTTATGTAAACATAGAAGGTGATTTGTAAAAGCCATTAAGGAGGCAGGGGAGGGGTATAAAGAAATAAATTGAAGGCCACCTACTTTACAATTTTGTCTGGTAACACCAAACTAGGCAGCCAAAGCCTGGCTTTGGGTTTATCACTGCTATCAATTATGATAAACAATATTACTGACACTTCCTGGTTGTAGTCTGCATGAATTTGAAAACTAAAATTTGCAGTGGCCAGGTGTGGTGGCCCATGCCTATAATCCCAGCACTTTGGGAGGCTGAGGCGGGTGGATCACCTGAGATCAGGAGTTCGAGACCAGCCTGGCCAACATGGCGAAAACCCATCTCTCCTAAAAATACAAAAATTAGCCAGGCGTGGTGGCGCACACCTGTAATCCCAGCTACTCGAGAGGCTGAGTTGGGAGAATCGCTTGAACCCGGGAGGCAGAAGTTGTAGTGAGCCAAGATTGTGCCGCCATTGCACTCCAGCCAGGGCAACAAGAATGTGACTCTGTCTCAAAAATAATAATAATAATTAAAATTAAATTTAAAAATTAAAATAAAATAAAATTTGCACTGTTATGATTCAGTAAAGCAGGGATGTTATAGTTGGTTGTTTTCTCCTTTTTTCCTCTGTAATTTGTTTAATACAGTGACTATTTTTAGGAGGATCTAGGTAGATATCTCACTCTGATTATTCCCAAAGTATGAAGTCTCCCATAGTGGCTATTTACATATAACTTAATTCATAAGACTTTTAAGAAATCTCTTTTTGCCTTCTCCTTATTCTCCAGACTGGGATTGTGAAGATGGGAGCCAACAAATTGTACCTCAACGTCTGGAAAATTTGTCAACTCTTCCATACTTGTACGTGAAACATTTCAGACTTTGTGCTTTGTGAAAGCAGCACTGACTCAGCTAGGGATCGTGGAAAGAGCATAGACTTAGATCAGAAGACTCATTCTAGTTGGTAACTGTGTGATCTTGATCTGATCACTAAGACCCTGCGTGCCTTAGGAGTCTCCCTTTGCATGAAATGAGGTTGGTGACCTAGATGATCTTCGCATTATCTCCCAAGTTGTAAACTCAATCATTTTGAGTATAGGAATTAACAAAGCCACTTAAGGGGAAAAAAGTTCCCTTCATTTTTTGATGAAATACTTATTGAACTATGTAGCATATTCCATAAAAAGGAAAAAGCTAGATATCTTAACCCTACTAAGTTGTTCAGCGAGAAGAACGTGAAAAGTTCAGATGAAAAGTCAGGAAGTCAACATAGGAAAAAACAGATAAACTAATAAACTGAATAAGTAAGTAATACAGCTTCAGTTAAGTACTGAACTTCCAAATGGATGGAATCATACCATTCAGGGCTAAATTGTATTTGAGAATACCTACCCTGAGGAATTGGTTTTTATGCTCTGGAAGCATCACCTCAAAATTCAACATTTAATTCATTTCACTCTTCACTCATTACTCTTTTCTTTTTGAATATACACATTTTTTTCTTTTTACTTTTTTTTTTAACTATAAGGTAAACCAAAAATAAATGGCTAGGTGGATGGCTGGAGTTTGCTTGTTTGTTTTAATGTTAGTATAACTGCATATAGAAAAGCAATCTATGTGTTCCTATATGAACAACCCAAAAGAAAAATAACTTTTAAGTCATAGAATTTTGAAGGTCTGCAAATAGTTGTTGACTTAATTATTACCCCGTGTATTAATTTGCTAGGGCAATTACAACAAATGCCATAGACTTGGTGACTTAAGCTAGATAAGTTAATTTCCTCGAAATTCTGGAGGCTAGAAGTCCAAAATCAGAGAGTCAGCAGGTTTGGTTTCTTCTGAGGCCTCTGTCCTTGTGCCTTCTCATTGTGCCCTAACGTGACTATCCCTCTGTCTCTATGCTCTGTGTACTAAGGACACCAGTCAGATTTAACTTCATTACCACTTTAAAGGCCTTATCTCTAAATACTGTTATATTCTGAGGTACTGCAGGTTAGGACTTCAACATATGAATTTGGGGAAGACACAATTCAGCCCATAATCCTGCATTTATCCTTATAATAAGGGACAAGGATTTATATTATTCTACTCTTTTGTGTGCTGAATTTATTTTTAACTTTGATTGTACAATTTCCCTTACACACACATCAGCTTATCACATTGTGCCAAGTATGTGAAATGAATTGCTTCAAAATACACCCTAATTAAGATAATTAAATATTCACAACATTTTTATAGCATTTGATTTTTTTCCTTGTTAAACGTAACAGAGAATTTGATGTTGTTCACATATTACAGATAATCCAATAAACCAGACATTTTGCCATATTCTGTATCGATAAGAATTTTTTTTGGCAAGGAAATTATATATTTTATTGCCTTTAACTTCTAATACTCCCTTAATTACAAAGACAATGGATGTTTTACTAAGGATATTATATATGCAGCAGTTGTTTAAACCTGAAATAGAAATGCTAAGAGGGAAAAGTATTCAAGTCCAGTGTAGCCCAATGCTGAAAGATAAAATTGCAGCTTTTGACATTTTACCAAATTATTGGTTCTGTTCTCTGGCTGGCTTTAAAAAAACTTAATGCAATGAGTAGGTTAAAAAACAAACAAACAAACAACAAAGAAGAAAATGGCTGGGAAAGCATAAAGGTAAAAGAGTTTTAAAAAAGTATGAGAAAGCTTAAGGCCTAACTCAAGTGATAAGCAGTAGATTTTATGGCAATGGTGCCAGACAGCCGGGGTTTGTATCTTGACTCTTCCTACTTAATAACTCACTGTCAGGCTTGATGTGATAATAAAATAATTCATGTGAAGCACTCAGCACATCTCTGGCTTATACTAAACTGAACAATTTCTAGTTATGTACATAGATAGACATACACTAGTACATGTGTATATATGTATATGTGCCTTGTATACGTATGTGTATATATTAAGATATGTATGTATTATTCATATACGTAATATGTATACATATTCACATTCATTTTCATATTCTCCAGCCTCCGTTTGGTACACTACTACAGGGTGCGTGGTTTAATTAACAGCTGGTTCTGCTGTCATGATGGCTAAAATAGCAAAGACCTAGTCAGCCAGAGAAACCAGCCTCAAATGGTACATCTTTCTGTAAGCAGACATATATGATCTATAGCAGCACGTCCAGTGATTGCCTCACAGATACTACTTCTAATCTACGGGGGAATTATTGCATAGAAATCCGAATCCCCTCCTACCTCTCCTCTCAGTACTTGAGCAATCTATTGATACATATAAAGCGTTGTACCTATCCTTAAGTTTTTCTCTGGTCTACATATGGCCTTTATGTTTAACTCATTGTTAAATTCTCACAGGACAAAGGCTACATACATTCCATATATAACTTCAGCAACATCTGCTATAAGCTTTCCCATACCTTATACACTGAATAAATCGTGAAGGCTGATGGAATCCTGAAATGAACCCATAATCCAATAAAATGAGAAAGGCTAAAGACCTTACCTGCTCTGGACTCACAATAGTCTAGAAGCTTCAGGAACTCACTGAAAGGCAAGATAGAATAGTGGTTAGTATATGGACTACAGAATCGGGAATACTTACATTTGAATCCTGGCTTTGCAACTTATAGTTATATAACTTGGGCAAATTATTTGACCTCTCTGTGCCTCATTTTCCTCATCTGTAAAATGATGATAATCAGATTATCTGTTTCCTAAGGTTAAGAAGAATAAGCTTATTCATATTTGTTATGTGCTTAGATTAGTTCCTGGTACAAAGTGAGTGATAGCACTTACTATAAGTGTGTGCTACTAAAATAAAATAAAATAAAATAAAATAAAATAAATAAAATAATGCCTGGTGTCTCAACACTGACCCGCAAACTAATCTATTCTACACAGGTCTTCCAGACCAAGAGCCACTATAAACCTAGTAGACATCTCTCAAGGCAGCTGTAGGTCTTCAGTGTTAGTGCTGGGTTTTGTCAGCAGACCAAGTATTATGAATTGGCTTTGGCCAACGGTTTCCTGTAGAGATTGAAAAAAAAAAAAAAAAAACAGACTGATGGAACATTTGGTATGTGTGTTTCTTTGGTGGTTTACAATCTGTGTTTCTAGTGTCTGCATCATTAATATATTTTTCTTTCTGGGTTTAAACCCTGTCATTACGCATCTGTGTCTGTTTTGACTTAAACTCATCACTAGAAGAAAGAAAGGATATGGGTCTCATTGAGTTGTATTGCTTCTTTATGGTGATAACTTTAGTGCCCACAAGGAAATAGTTGCATACCCACTGGCTGCAAACTAGGTCTGCATTCTTCGGGAAAGAAGTTATATGGCAGCCTTCAAGAAATGCAGTCTTATAGCCGGGCGCGGTGGCTCACGCCTGTAACCCCAGCACTCTGGGAGGCTGAGGCGGGTGGAGCACGACGTCGGGAGTTCAAGACCAGCCTGGCCAAAATGGTGAAACCCTGTCTCTAGTAAATATACAAAAATTAGCCAGGCATGGTGGTGGGCGCCTGTAATCCCAGCTACTGGGGAGGCTGAGGCAGGCGAACCTCTTGAACCAGGGAGGCGGAGGTTGCAGTGAGCCGATATCGTGCCACCGCACTCCAGCCTGGGTGACAGAGTAAGACTCCGTCTCAAAAAAAAAAAAGAAAGAAAGAAAAAAGAAATGCCGTCTTCTTTTACCTTCAACTTTGTGTCTTATTTCACTCTACAGTTTTTAAGTGAAGGAGATAAGAAGAAAGAGCTAGGTGCAAAGGTGAAAGTTGAAATATTTTTACAGAGACATCATTATAATGAACATGATGGACTGTAGTTGTAAATAGGGTGAGTGGGAGAAAACTTGAAGAAAATTAGAAACAGAGATGAAGAAAAGGATTTCAGATAAAAATCAAGGAAATCAATGTCAGTATAGGAAAAATGATAGTAAGGTAGAAAAGGAACTTTTAAATGAAAAGAATGAATAAAAGATGATTTTATATTGATTTTAAATAAAACTCCATGTCAAAGCCTTTTGTAAATAATAAGGTTATAGATGATTGTTGAGGTGGTTATGTTTGTTTAGCAAAGACTATATTAATGAAATGGCTAAGAAGCAAAATCTTACCAGGTTTTAAATATGAGTGCACTGTGTTTATTGCTCTAATTTTTGTTACAAACTTACCCTAAAATAGGTCTTTTAGGCAACGACAGTAATAGCGCCAATCACAGTTACTCTACCAATCTCCCACAGACCAGGGAACATTCTCCTGAGGACTCCAGCATTAGATGGCCCATTTTAGGGCACAACACTTCAACCAAAACTTTGGTAGAGAAGCAATTACAGTGAGTCATTCATGATCCTAAATCTTTTGGCTGTGGCCTCAAGATCTCCCCTCTGTTCCCAGTGGGAATTATGGTAGAGAGACACAGTTAATTGCCTGTGGGTTTTATGACTGTCCCCTTCCCTGCAGCCAGAATCATCATGGAATTAAACTTGCACAGAGGTTATCAAGGGACTCTCTCTTATGCGGACTGAGAAACTTTTAGGTTAGACCCTTTGAAGAATTCATTGGACTGGACATAGTCTCTACTGAGTAAAAGGATCTCCTCTGTTAAGTTGTTCATCATTCATTTATTTATTCATTCAATAAAAATGTATTGGCCGGGCGCGGTGGCTCAAGCCTGTAATCCCAGCACTTTGGGAGGCCAAGGCGGGCGGATCACAAGGTCAGGAGATCGAGACCATCCTGGCTAACACGGTGAAACCCCGTCTCTACTAAAAACACAAAAAACTAGCCGGGCGAGGTGGCGGGCGCCTGTAGTCCCAGCTACTCGGGAGGCTGAGGCAGGAGAATGGCGTAAACCCAGGAGGCGGAGCTTGCAGTGAGCCGAGATCGCGCCATTGCACTCCAATCCAGCCTGGGGGACAGAGCAAGACTCCGTCTCAAAAAAAAAAAAAAAAAAAAAAAAAATGTATTGGGTGCTGTATGAGTTTCCTAGAGCAGCTGTAATGTATTACCACAAACTGTGTGACTTAAAACAACAGAAATTTATTCTCTCACATTTCTGGAGGCTAGAAGTTTAAAATCAAGTTGTCAGCAAGCTTCGTTTCTTCTGGGGGCGCTGAAGGAGACTGTTCCGTGTCTCTCTCCTCTCTCCTATCTTCTGTTGGTTCCCAACAAATCTTAACATTCCTTGCATTCCAATTTCTACCCCCATCATCGCATGACCTTCTTACCTCTGTGTGCCCTCTGTGTCTCCAAATCTCTCTCCCCTAAGGACACCAGTCACTGGATTAAACTTATTTCCAAATATGGCTACATTCACAGGTAACAGGGGTCAGGACTTCAACATGTATTTTCGGGGGACACAATTCAACCCACAACAGGTACCTTTTTTTGTACCAAATACAATCCTAAATGCTGGGGATAGAAAGATGAATAACATGCAATCTCCGAACTCAAAAATGTCATTTCAATAGGGGTATATGTAAATATACAATCACAGTGTCATAAATATTCAATTATATGTCTCAACAAAATGCTATGGGAACACAGAAAAAAAGGGCAACTAACATTGTCTCAGGAAACCCAAAATGTTTCACTGTGAAGCTGCCTTTTGAGTTACAGGGTAAAGGATAATGGAGTTCATCAATTAATTCATAGTTGTGAGTATGCAAAGGGCATTGCAGAGGAATGCAAAATATGTATAAAAACATGGTATCGGCCGGGCGCGGTGGCTCAAGCCTGTAATCCCAGCACTTTGGGAGGCCGAGACGGGTGGATCACGAGGTCAGGAGATCGAGACCATCCTGGCTAACACGGTGAAACCCCGTTTCTACTAAAAAATACAAAAAACTAGCCGGGCGAGGTGGCGGGCGCCTGTAGTCCCAGCTACTCGGGAGGCTGAGGCAGGAGAATGGCGGGAACCCGGGAGGCGGAGCTTGCAGTGAGCTGAGATCCGGCCACAGCACTCCAGCCTGGGCGACAGAGCAAGACTCCGTCTCAAAAAAAAAAAAAAAAAAAAAAAAACATGGTATCAGGAAAAGACTTTGTATCTTTCAAGATAGGGAAGGAGTTGGTGTAACTGGAGTCTAGGGTTAGTTGTAGGGAGCAGCAGAAGACATAAAAGAGAATAAACAGGAGATGGTAGATGGCAGAGGACCTACAATTTCATCTCAAAGAATTGGGGCTTTAGGCCGGGCACGGTGGCTCACACCTGTAATCCCAGCACTTTGGGAGGCCAAAGTGGGCAGATCACCTGAGGTCAGGAGTTCGAGACCAGCCTGGCCAACATGGTGAAATCCCGTCTCTACCAAAAATACAAAAATTAGCTGGGTGTGGTGGCAGGTGCCTGTAATCCTAGCTACTCAGGAAACTGAGGCAGGAGAATCGCTTGAACCTGGGAGGCGGAGGTTGCAGTGAGTCGAGATAGTGCCACTGCACTCCAGCCTGGGCAACAAGAGCGAAAGAATTGGGGCTTTATAACATAGAATGTCTCTGCCAAGACTCTTGGGGATGTTTTTTAATCCTCAAAGTAACAATAAATGTATTTAAGTAGTATTATAAAATGAAGTGAAACAGTAGTTAATAAAGCGTCTTGCAAATTTGAAAGGCCATTTTGATTTTGAGAAAATTATTTGAATTATAGAATAATTTTGAGGAAAAGCTTTTTAATTTATTTTTAGGATGCATAGGAGCTCAAACTAAGTTAACAAGATTCAGTCATCCAAACCATTGCCTAGTAGGTGTCCTTAAGGACCCAGTCTTAATAAACAAATATAGCTAAATTATAATTGGCATATCAATTGTATGTAAATTGAAGCTTATAAAGTACTTGAGGGGATTTGAAAAGTTTGTTCTCTTAAGCATTTTAAATATTACTCACATTAGTTATACTATTTATTATCTATGGGGAAGGAGCTTGCTAAACCAAGGTAATGTCAGTGCTAGTTCCTAGACAACTATCATGAATTCTGAATTAGTCACTTTTTATTTATTCAACAAATATATATTACTTAACATCTATGAACCAGATTATGTCCTAAGTAGCAGGAATTCAAAGATATGACAAGGGTACATCCATGTCCTCTTATAACTCACAGTCTAGTTGGGGAGACCAAGATGGAAACAAAGAAACACATTAAAGTTTGTTGAGTTAGATAATGGTGGTGCATACAGGGTGCTTGGGTGAACGCAGTGGAAGACCCAACTCTTTGTTGAAGAACGCTTTATATTTAGCTTGTGAACTCTGAAGGATAAAAAGTGGTTTTTCTAGAGGACAAAGAAACTGGACAGTGTAGTGAGTATCCTAGGGATCAGGCGCAATGCTTTTAAAAGTTAGGAGAAATGAAGGCAAAGCCTAAGTCTCAGAACTGCAAAAAATTAAGTCCGTGTGGTTTTGGTTAAGATGAGAGGAGGCAAGGTAGGAGATGAGGCTGGGGGGTTTGCCAGCAGCCTGTAAGGGGTCTGATACAAAGGAGTTAGAATTTTTATATGATGTAGGATCCACTGATTGAAGCAGAAGAGGGCCATGATGAAATTGGGTTTTAGAAAGAGACCTCTGGGAACAATTTGGAAGAAGAAATTAGAGCAGTGGTTTTCAAACACTTCTTTTTCTTTTTAATACAGAGAAAACTTTCCTAAATAAAATCTTACATCTAACCAAGATAGATAAAATAAGAGTGATATTTCATTCAAATAAATATTATGCATTCAAATGCATAACATTTATTTACTATGAGGCCAATGAATACAGGCTACTTCAAATTCAAAAGTGTCAAATTTGGGGTTATAGATTAGAGCACCTGTGTTACATTAGACTCAGTATCAAAATTATATCTGTACAGAGTTAGGAATTATGATGGTTCAACTATTTTTCAACTTTACAATGGTGCAAAAGCACTATGCATTCAAGTAGAAATTGTACATCTCTCATCATGCTGGGTAGCAACATTGAGGCGTAGCTCCCAATCAGCTACACATTTTCAGCTTCTGTTGGGCGTAACCCCATTGTAAGTCAAGGAGCATCTGTATTTATTACTGTACTGTATTGAGACAATTCTGATTTTCTGTAATAAGTTTTAAATAATAACAGTTCAAATGACTCTCCCTGTCATGTCATGGAACCCTTCAGTTGCATTGATCTAGAAATATGAAAAAGTCTGGGCCGGGCGCGGCAGCTCACGCCTGTAATCCCAGCACTTTGGGAGGCCAAGGCAGGCGGATCATGAGGTCAAGGAATCAAGACCATCCTGGCCAACATGGTGAAACCTCGTCTCTACTAAAAATACAAAACTTAGCTGGGTGTGGTGGTGTGCACCTATAGACCCAGCTACTCAGGAGGCTGAGGCAGAAGAATCGCTTGAACCTGGAGATGGAGGTTGCAGATCATGCCACTGCACTCCAGCCTGGTGATAGAGTGAGATGCCGTCTCAAAAAAAAAAAAAAAGTCTGATAGTGGGAAAAAATCCCTAACAAGAGTCACCACAACTCACATTCTTTACTGTAAATATAGGCATTCAAAACTTTCTTAAAGGCCGGGCGCGGTGGCTCAAGCCTGTAATCCCAGCACTTTGGGAGGCCGAGACGGGTGGATCACGAGGTCAGGAGATAGAGACCATCCTGGCTAACATGGTGAAACCCCGTCTCTACTTAAAAAAAAATACAAAAAACTAGCCGGGCGTGGTGGCGGGCGCCTGTAGTCCCAGCTACTCGGGAGGCTGAGGCAGGAGAATGGCGTAAACCCTGGAGGCGGAGCTTGCAGTGAGCTGAGATCCGGCCACTGCACTCCAGCCTGGGCGACAGAGTGAGACTCCGTCTCAAAAAAAAAAAAAAAAAAAAAACTTTCTTAAAATGCTAAAAGCATTCATATTGTAGTCTTACATGTCTATTTTATGTGTTCACTTTTTGTTTCTATGTACATGATAGACATGGTAAATATCTGTTGAATTAAAATGATCAAAAACAAAGTAAAAATTTAACCAAAAAAATACAGACAATATAAAACCATGAAGATTCGAAGTCAAAAGTAGCTATAGTCTCTAGCAAGGCAGATGTTCACTGGCATTTGTCCTCTGGTCCAACTTCCAGCCCCAATGTATATAATCCTGACCTACCAGAAATTGGGATAGATGTCACTTCATGGAAAAAGACACCATGCTTTAAGAAAGAAGAAACACATATAAACTTGTATGGGGCTAGAGGAGTGATGTCCCTCTCTGGTTCCATTAGAAATTGCTGTTAAGAAGGGTCAGGAACAAACCTCTTCCAATCCTACCCACGTCTCAAGGCCTAGATCAAATTTCACAGTCTCTGTGTGACACACTGATATCGCAACACTTCCTGAAGGTGACCCATATGCCAGGAGTAGCACTAGATCCAGAGATACAAGCATTAAAAAGATCCCTGCCACCTCTCATCTACATTTCTAGCATCTGTTTTTACTCATTTGCCATTTGATCATTTCCCATCTGTATACAATACTTTAAGGCCCATGAGAGCAAAGTTTCTGTAAGTTTAATTCAACCTACTTTTCTTGGCCACAAGCTTTGTGGCGGGAGCCATGTTACGTATTAAGAAATACAAAGTATAGAATACAAGTCCTCCAGTAGCTTTCAGTCTACCATGTATAAACCTCAGATGACTACTACCATATACCCCTCAACAGCCAGTTAGCTCTGAGAGTAAATTGTAAATTCTTTCATGCTCAGACCAGATTTAAAAACATATTAATATGTATATGCTTTTCCAAATGTGTCTTTTTTTTTTTTTTTTTTTTTTTGATGGAGCTTTGCTCTTGTCACCCAGGCTGGAGTGCGATGGCTTAATCTTGGCTCACTGCAACCTCCACCTCCCGGGTACAAGCTATTCTCCTGTCTCAGCCTCCCGAGTAGCTGGGATTACAGGCACCTGCCACCAGGCCCAGCTAATTTTTATATTTTTAGTAGAGATGGGGGTTTCGCCATGTTGGCCAGGCTGGTCTTGAACACCTGCCCTCAGGTGATCCGCCTGCCTCGGCCTCCCAAAGTGCTGGAATTACAGGCATAAGCCACCATGCCCAGCCCAAATGTGTCATTTTAGATTTCACTTTCTTCCTGAGACCATGATGATGCCACATGAGAAATCCTTAGGTCCAACTTCAATTATACTGCATATCCTAGAATGGACCATTACATTAACAAGAATTTTAATATGCTAACCATTACATGTCCTTCATATCATGAATGTAGATGGCTAATTTTCACACATCACCATGTATTTCAGCATTCCCTAGAGTTATCTGAAGCATCTGGGGGGAAGGGGGAGAGGACCTTTAAGTTTTCTGTTTCTGAGACTATTTTGTTGTTATTGGGTATCACTTTGACCCCTTTCTTTTAGCGCTTATTCACTAGGCCTCTGCCATATTTAATGATGTGTGTCATTTCATTTAGTATCACTGACTTGGATCAATTCCTCTTCCAGGTTTCTGTACTGTCTTAATACATGTATTTGTTTTGCTTTGAAAGGAAGATCAACAATTGAATGTGTGAGACATACAAGTAGGACCATTCTTAATGGATGTATAGAGATAGTTTCTCTTCCTTTAATGTCTGTGAATTATCATCCACTGTGATGCATTTAAAAATGCAACTCAACAACAGTAGTCTACTGCTGAACAGGTGACTGCCACCTGTGATGTGTTTTCAGTTGTTGGCTTTTCTAAGTAGTTACTTGTCAGAGAGAAACGAAAAAGGATGAAAATATCCATTTTGACACCTCTTGAAATGTGTTTGTTGACTGTCTCTCTTTTAAATCGTCCCGTACCTATTCGGCATCACTAATCACAATGCTAAGTGACTTTTTACTTTACTAGGCATTAAACTTGTGCTGCTTAACCTTTGAGCATCAGACAGGCCTTTCCCCGGCACCCTGCTGTATCTTTAGTACAAAACTCCTGAATCATTATCCATCTTGAGGATCTGCCTTGCCTTAGAGGTATTCTGACATTTGCTAAGACTTCCCATTGGACCTTGCAGACATTTCCAGATCATGACAGTGTCATTTGATATTTTGGTTTTAAACATCATCAGAGTGGCTTGTGCTGAAGAACCTGAACTAGGAAGAAAATGGTAAAATGAAAAGAAGGCTATTTCCTCTGTGTTGATTGTTAAGATGGCATTGGAAACATTTTTATTTTTACTATGGATATAGTTATAAAACCATGAATATTTTTCAAAGGATCACAGTATGAAATACAGAGCCAAAAGTAGAATATATGAAATTAGCCCATTTGAAAGAGGGTCTATCTGTAAATAAACCTTGCAGTTAAGAAAGCCAATTATGATAAAACTGTATAGTTACCTGGTAAACTACTATTTATAAACTACTTTAATTTTACAATATCTTATTTGAACCTCACAAGAAATGTGTGAACATAGTAAGATAGGGTTACTCTCCTCATTTTGCACGTGAGGAGACTGAGAATTAGAAAGGCCATGTGATGGCTGGACATGGTGGCTTACGCCTGTAATCCCAGCACTTTGGGAGGCCGAGGCGGGCAGATCACCTGAGGTCAGGAGTTCGAGACCAGCCTGGCCAATATGGTGAAACACCATCTCTACTAAAAATACAAAAAAAAAAAAAAAAATAGCTGGGCATGGTGGCACGCACCTGTAGTCCTAGCTACTCTGGAGGCTGAAGCAGAAGAATCACTTGAACTCCGGAGGCGGAGGTTACAGTGAGCCGAGATTGCGCCACTGTACTCCAGCAGAGCCTAGATTGCACCACTGCACTCCAGCCTGGGCGACAGAGCGAGACTCCCTCTCAAAAAAAAAAAAATTAAGAAAGGCCATGTGACTTACTCCTAATTTCCTGGCTTGCATGAGGCTGAGCCAGAATTTGAACCTAAAGCTTCTGAGTCCAGATTTGATGTTCTCTCCACTATATCATGCTGCTTCTACTTATAATATGGGATTTGGAAATATTCGGGAATTTTAATTGACATAAGTGAACTGTGTTCAGGACAGAACTTAAAACTAAGGTAGATATTAAGGCAACGCCCTATAGTTCAATGGGTGTTTGTCTAGGCTATAGATGAGGAGAATGCCAAGGTTATTACCTACTCCAACGCCACCACTTTGTGGTACAAATTAACAAAGACACTCCTTAAACCTATGTATGATTGGCTTGCACAAATTAACTTTGTATTCGGCAAAAATAAAAAGCCCTCAGGATAATATTTCCTTTATGTAGTAAAATAGCTACAACCAAATTTAACAATCTTTGTTATTTTCTATTGAAATGTCCACAGGAAAATTAGAATTCTGCTAATTGATTTTTTTTTCTATATTTATAATAAGCCCTCATACAATTGAGGCTTATCTGAGAAAACTAGAAATCTATTTTATTTCTCTTATAATCTGAAAAGGGAGTATTATAAAAATTAATAAGGTTTTCTAGAGTAGGAAATAAAACTGTAAAAAATGAAGTAATGATAAACATTAAGCCCTTTAAATATATAAGAGGCATATAGAATTACAAATCAACCTTGGGAGACCAATTGGAGGGAATGATGACAATGAAAGTAGATGCATTTTAGGATGTTTGGCAGATTAATCCTTCAGTTTTATCCCTTCAGAGGTATGAGAGGTCAGTGGCATGTCTAAATGTAGGCTTATGTCATTTACTTTTCATCATCACTGTGAGGAAGGGTGAGTTTTTTTAATAGAAAGAATAAACTATCACAGCATGGAGCTTGCTTGTTTTTTAATTGGCATATAATTTTACACTTAATATTTCTCTTTCAGCTCCATACATTATCAGTTTAATTACTCTGAGGAAGTAGTCTATCCTATCAAAACTTTAAGGAAACTAAAGTAGGAGAGTTTGCAGTTTACACTCAGCTGTTCTGAGTTCACTGAAAGTGAAATGCCAAGCTGCCAGAGATCTACTGCAGAGATCTGGTGAGGCTCCTGAGTGGGCCGAGAAGTGGCAGATGAGCTTCATGTGGATACGGTAAAGCATTTAGGGAAAAATGAAAAGTGAAAGAAGCTAGGCTGCGTTCACAGACTGGCAAGCTTTGACTTCTCAGTTCCAAACTTGAAAAAGGGATCTAGGAGTGACTGGCAACCATTCTGTGAAAAAAAAATTAGCTCAGGAAGGTGTTGTAATCACAATGGTCCCCACTCTGCAGATCAGTCTCAGGAAAGAGACTGGCATCCTAACAGAAGACATTCTGCCTCCTTAGTACAAGATTAGGGTCCTCCAGACAGGATGAATTATTGCAAGTAATTCTGATTGCTGCTCCTGTTTAAAAAGAGACTGCTGCATCAGGCTAGCGAAGGCCCTTTGTAATGAAGTAAAAATGGGTGAAAATTCTCTGTTATGAAAGACCAGAACAATTAGTGCTCTTCTCTTGGAAAATATAATAGTTGAGTGAGAAGCTTCAAAGAACTGCCTGGCCCTTCCACTCCTTTTGCCATGTGAGGACACAATGTTCATCCACTCTACAGTGTAAGGATGCAGAGGCTATGCTCAGCGTTTCTAAAATCAAGAAATCATAAACTATTTGGATAGGATAAATGCAAACCTATTTACGAAACCCAAGCATGTTGAAACTAAGGGGAACCTTAATCTGTTCAGGCGGCTCTACCTGAGACTGGGTAATTTGTAAACAATAGAAATTAATTGCTTACAGTTCTAGAGGCTGGGAAGTCCAAGATCAAGGTGCTTTGTCAGATTTAATGTCTGATGAGGGTTTGCTCTCTGCTTCCAAGATGGCACTTCTTGCTGTATCCTCATTGTGGAATGGACAAACACTGTGTTCTCACATAGCAAAAGGAGTAGAAGGGCCAGGGAGCTCTCTAAGGCCTCTTTTATAAGGGCACTAATCCCATTCATGAGGGTAGAACCCTTATGACTTAATCACTTCTCCAAAGGTCCCACCTCTTAATACAGCTACAATAAGAATTAAGTTTCAACATAAATTTTAGAGGAACACAAACACTCAAACCATAGTAAAGGGTATCTTTGAAGCCTTGCAGAAACAAATGGGGAAAGGGAAATACTATACATGACTTACAGAATAAGTTATCCTGGAAGTTCTAAAGAAATAGCATGTTTTAAAAAGTAAAGTGATTCAGGTCAACTCATGCACTATAGACACACGGTTGCTTTGTGAGAGAAATGAAGGAGGAAAAGCCATTCCTTTCTACAAAGCATCCCTTGGTGACTCCCACCAAAAATAGAATCACAAGGCTAAATTG
The DNA here is from genome assembly GCF_003255815.1 of Theropithecus gelada. Classification (NCBI taxonomy): domain Eukaryota; kingdom Metazoa; phylum Chordata; class Mammalia; order Primates; family Cercopithecidae; genus Theropithecus; species Theropithecus gelada. The sequence continues at coordinate 95,721,208 of NC_037689.1, forward strand.
ATCATGAATTTGGTATTCTTCAGGGTTTTAGTTTTAAAAATATTTTTAAAGTATTGAAAGGATTAGTATTGAAGATAGTAATACTGGTAATGGATTGCGAAGCTTCTCGTTCTTGTCCTACTTTGGACTCCACCTGCATTTACACAAAGTACCTTCCTGTCAAAGTCATGGACCTAGAAATCCAGGCTTAGTGCTTGTGGTTGCCATCTGGTATGGGGGTCAGCTTATGGACTTTGAAACTCCACAGATGTCTACCACTTATTAACTACATGATCTTGTGCAAGCTTTTTAATTTCTTGGAGGCTTACTCTTCTCATTTGTAAAGTGGTTTTATAATACCTATGGTATGGGATCCTTTTAAGAATGATTGACACAATATATGCAAGTCACTTAACACAGTGCATGGTATCCAGTAAATGCTAAGTAAATAGCAGCTCTTACTACTGTTGTGAGCTAAGTAAGCTATGTATACAACCCTGGATTTAAAAAGTTGTAATAAATATGGTGGATAAGGTGAGCCCACATTTTCCTAATAAGACTTTAAAAAAGTTTTATGACCATTTTGAGTATAGCTAGACTTTTAGAAATGTAGATGAAACAGTGAAATGTATAGTTATGATATTTAATTTGTTTAGTTATACAGATATATTCAAATTGCAGACGATGCAGAATAATATCTTCATGTATGATACTTTGCTTTTCCTCCCCACTATCCCATTTTGTAAAACAATTCTGTTGAAACTCTTCACACGTATCTCTGACATTGGTGTTTCTAGAAGCACTGGAACTAATTTTTGTGTCATCTAAGTTTTCTGGAGCATATTACATTCATGTCCACCTAAGTTGTTAGAGATACAGCACTTTAATCTGTGTATCATAGTATCAATGTCAGGCTTTTTCCCCAAGCCATAAATACTCATTTGCATACAACTAGGTCCATTGGTTTTCCCATTCATCTTGCATGTGTATGTTGGTGATCTTCCTTAGGTATTTACCGCAGGGAAATCTTAAGTAATCTTTCAAAGGCTTGTTTACAGTGATATCCAACACTTAGTACTATGACATCATACCCTGTAAACAATTAATAGGTCTGTGTTAAATTTCATTATCTTAACTGCCTTGCCCAATTTTGTACATTTACATCATAAGCATCTAAAACCCATATTAATTTAAGTTGTTCCAGACTAAGGTGTGTTTTCCAGAGAGTAATTATTAAGAATAATTTAGAAAATGTCTCTTGTAATTAAGCACTTGAATCTAAGATAGCTTCCTTTTTTTTTTTTTTTTTTTTTTTTTCTGAGAAATAACTTATAGGGAGCAAGGGGAAGGTATGCTTTATATTTGTGAGGATAGGAATAGAGATTTTCTTGAAATATTTATCCAATTACATGACTTTAAAATCATGCGAGTTTCTTATTTTTATTCATTGTATATTTGTATTAAATGCCGGGATGATCCAAACACATAGGAGGTGAAGTTCCTGCCATTATAGGAATTTTTGGACCTTAAAGAATATCCAATTCCAGAACAATGCATTGAATACTTTGTGGAAAGCATTTGCAGAGAGAAAGCTGTGAGTTGCAGCCCTTGTCCTCAACAACTGATAGCAAATTTGTCAACAAATTTAATTATGTTTATATCAGGCAGAATGTGTTTGAAGGGCTTGCACACATGTTTCACATAGGAAAAAGAAAGAGGTGAAGAGAGAAATGTTACATGTAAAAATTTTTACATAGTAAATCATCACATGGAAAAACACATTTTTCACTGGCAAGTGAAGAAATGCAACAACAAAGTAACAGGTAGCGACATACATGTATTGTGACGGCTAAGCACTAAGTGAGGTGTTGGAGAAGCTGTAGAGAAACAGGTACAATTTCAAGGTGGTGCCATTAGGTGACAATTCATGGAAATGTATACATACAACAATGTTAAGTGAAAGAATTAGATCACAAGAGAGTATATAAACACTGATTATATCTATAATAATGTATGTATGTTGACATCTATTGGAAAAGGATTTGAAAGAATGTAAGTAGTTTAATGTTGATTTGAATTTTCTCTCTGTAACAGTGATTTAAATGCATACTAATTTGAAAAGAATACAATGAAAAATGACTCCCCATCACACCCCTAAAACACATAATACATACACACATCTTGGTAAATAGATTGCGGTAGAATATAATGCTCATTGTTTGCGATGTTGCAACATTATATATAAATCAAGGACTTAATTGAAGTTGTACTTCCCTTCTTTATCTACTGTAAGTCTGATGAAGCATTTTTTTTGATCACTGTTTTATTATAGTAATGAGAGAAGAAGAATTCTTTTCCTCGTAAATCCTGACAATCTGCATTTTAAATCCTTGCACAACCTGAATTCTTTGTCTCCACTAAATGAATACAGAAAGTTTAAACCTGTGATTGCCTTATTTATTCTGCCTCCCTGCCTTTCAATAGCTACTCAATAGCTCTTTCTTGACCTTTACCTGTCAGTTAATAGTTGGTACATTGAGATGTGTCTATTAAGTCCAGGCAGCTAAGGTTCAGATTTATATGCAGCTAATACACTGAATGAACTGAAGATCTACTATGTACCACAGATCTTTGCCTGGTACTTTACAAAGGGGACTTCACTTGATCTTGGTAGTAACCATCTGAAGTCTGAAATATTATCCCTATTCTGACATGACAAAACTAAGCATCCGTTCAGTAGGCAGTCCTCTTCTGAGCCCAGGACAGGGGTCCTGCCCTTGTTCCATTGTGCCTTTTAAGTGGCTAGTCTCAGTGTGTTATGGAGAATAGTATAGTTTTAAATATATAAAATAAATGTGTAGGAATCAGCATATTTTTAAGAAAGATCTTTTTAAAAAGATAAGTGTGTTGCTTTTTTCCTGATTTAAAAAACTGTATATTGTTGATATAAAATTTGTTTATAAGAGTGGTTGGAGGGAGGCCGAGGTGGGCGGATCACCTGAGGTTGGGAGTTTGAGACCAGCGTGACCAACTTGGTGAAACCCCATCTCTACTAAAAAGTACAAAAATTAACTGGGTGTGGTGGTGCGTGCCTGTAATCCCAGCTACTCAGGAGGCTGAGGCAGGAGAATCGCTTGAACCCAGGAGGTGGAGGTTGCAATGAGCAGAGATCACACCAATGCATGCCAGCCCGGGCGACAGAGCAAGACTCCATCTTAAAAAAAAAAAAAAAAAAAAAAAAAGGGTGATTGGAAATTTTTATACAAAGCAATTCAAAATTATACAAACAATTTGAGTAGAATCCAAACATGAAGCAAGATTTTCTACTACTTTAATAATTTCAATTAAATAAAAGTTAGGAGCTGATAAAACCGTTTGAGGTTTTATTTAAAGGGGAGCATGGTATTGGCATGCTGACCAATAACACTTGGAAAGTAATGTATTGTGACATGATACTACAGATAACACAAACAGGGACAGTTTTTGGAAAATCATAAATAACAAAATAGAAGGACTGTAAAATGGAAGAAGCATCAAGGGGTAATTGGTACAATAAGATATTAACTCTGAGAAAGTTTTCTGACTCATCACATAACATTATGAATACTGCATTGGGATGACCGCAATACTAGCTTCTGTATGATTGCTTAAATATTGATATTGAAAGTGTGCACCACATGATAACCAATATTTTAAGGTGGGGGTCAAATAGCTGCTGGTATGAATCTCTAGAAAGATTAACTGGAAAACTGTCTTGTGTAACAAAAGGAAAGGAAAACATCAGGGAGGAAAAAGGAAATTTCCTAGAAATGGGAAATGTGGCCATAATGTGATTCCTTTCTATAACCCATGTATGCATAAACATTCATCTCCTTTTACTCTAGACACACTATGTAGCTTGCATGAGTAAGAAAGCTAGATGAGGAGATAATTGTTCAGCAAAAGAATTATAGAGTTGAAATCAGTGAAGGGAACAGTATTTTATAGCAAAGAGATCCCTGATAGTAGGTGGCAGAAAGAATAGATGCAAAAAGGTATAGCTTTCTTGTCGAGTTCTAAAGACCTCTATTGATGACGTTTTGCTCATGTAAATTCCAGAGAATAATTGGAAACAGAGACTTTATGAGACAGAGCTTTCATTTAACTTGTTCACCTGACAGTTGGCTTTGAATGGTATTTTATTACCAATCAACCTAAATTAAAATACCCAGCTTACTGTAAAACCCTGCAGACAGTGTCTGGAATGCTAAAACACATACCATATATAAATAAAATTAAGGTAAGGATAAAGATTGACCAAAGCAATGACAGTGAACATTAACATGATACCAGCAGCTTTGAGCTTCTTCCATCAACAATGTGGACTATGATGAAGTTACCAGAGAGGGCAGTACAGATGGATTTTCTAACTTACATTTATCAGAAGAGATTTTCACTTTTCAATCTTAACTATGTCTTATACCTTTTAATAAAGATGTGTCAAACATCAAATATATATGTCTATACCTACATATAAATATATATGCATGTGTGTATATGTATAGCCATAGCCATCCATCCATCCATCCCAAAGTTCATTTCTCCAAGGTGCTAGTCCACATAATTGTGTTCAGTTCTTCTCTGATCTTTGTATAAATGTGTACTTAAGGACTTCGTGGATAGTGTGTGACATAAATATGGCTTAGGCCCATCAAAATTCAGATTATAGGATTCAGTGACCTTTTCCTTACCAAAGAACTGAATTCCTGAATCTTATATTATTATAAAATTGCAAAAGTTTCAAACTTACTGCTATTCCCTAATTACTTCTATAGAGTGATGATTATATGGGATTGCCAGATGATCATGGTCTATCATGCTATTGCTATCTTTCTTCATAAATATATAATCTATCAAAGCTTAATCATATCATTATCCAATAAATGAATGATAGAGTAATTATAGTTATGTGGTTCATTACCTTATGTCCCATTCTCTGACTGAAGCCTCTCAGTTTCATATCTTTGTTGTGTAGACTATTTATGACAAGTTAGATCTCTTCTCTGGAACTTAGTGTCATTGTCTATTAAAATGAAGGATTGGAATTCAATTAAATAATTCATAAATTTCCTGTCAGCTCTAAAATTCTATGTTCCATTGATTATCCTCAAACTATTATACAAGTTCATAAGGCCTTCTAATATATATATAGATATATATATTATCTATATATAATATAATCTATATATAGATATATAATATATAATATATAATATATATAGATATATATAATCTATATATAGCTATATATCTATATATAATCTATATATATCTATATATCTATATATAATCTATATATAATCTATATATCTATATAATCTATATATATCTATATATCTATATATATATCTATATATCTATATAATATAATCTATATAATATAATCTATATCTATTATATAGATATATAGCTATATATAGATTATATATATCTATATATAGATTAGATATATAGCCATATATAGATTAGATTAGATTATATATTATAGATTAGATTATATATTATAGATTATATAGATATTATAAAGATTATATATTATATCTATCTATATGCATATATATCTATAGATATACACATATGGCCTTCTAATCATAAGGCCTTCTATAGATCTATATCTATATATTAGATCTATATATATTAGATCTATCTATATCTATAGATAATATATATTATATATAAAATATATAGATATAGATTAGAAGGCCTTATGATTAGGCCATATATGTATATTTTTATATACACACACACACACATATATAATGTGTTCAGTTCTTCTCTGGTCTTTGTATAAATATGTTTTACATATATATTTTTTAAAACACTATATTAATGTGCATGAATTGAGAAATGCTGTGGTATCTAAACTCCTTTCTGCTTGACTCTATGATGAGAGATGAATGAATTTGGAAATATTTAGTCCAAGAAAAGAAAAAGTGTGGGGATCATCAGTCTTCAGGTTTATGCTGAAATTGTGACTAGCTTTCACTCTCTTGTAAATGATAGACAAAGAGAGAACAAACTGTACCAAATCTCAGAATGCATAATGTGATAGTGCATTAAAAAATGCTATAGAAGCTGGAGATTCTTAGGGAAGGTAGTCATTTGATGCAAAATATCAGTTAATCTTCTCTCTAGTGTGCTTTAAAGCCAGGGAATCTAAAATGGGGGATGCCAAGCAGGAGTGGAGTTGCTGTTCAACAGGAAGACACTTTATGTATTTTCTTATATATGAATTATTTCTGAGCTATTTCTCCTAAGAGAAAACCCTTATATCTGGCCTACAGAAGATGTGCTTATCATTGGCCTTTAATGATACAGACATCGCCATTGCTACCAAAGTTAGTTTATATGCACAAGGTTATATTTAGTTGGCTTGCGTATATCAAAATGCAAGGACAGAACCTAATCCCTCCTCTTCCTCTGTACTGATCAATTTTTAATCTGAATGTGTCAGAATTTAGATTATGAATTACATTGTATCTATTAATCCTTGTAACCACAGCACATTTTATAAAAATATACATACTTTGATTCTAAATGATAATATAGCTCAAGTTCAAAACCGAGTAAGTCGCAGTTGGTGGGCATGGAGACATTGGTAATAATGGGATCAGCCAGCTAACAGCAAGTCTCTGTTTTTTCTTTAATGTTATATGATGAAGGTAATAATAGGTGGCCGGTAAGGATGAAAAGCCACTGAAGAAAGAAGCAGTCTTAAACTTGGCTCTTTTGCTTTTTTCAAGTTTTCTCATAATATATTCAATTGCATGTAAATATTGCAAACAGCTGAATTGCAGACATTAACCTAAACATGAATAAAAAATGTTGATATTTTATTTAACCTAAAAATAGTAGTTATGGATAGACTGCTTTTATGATTATCATATTTAAACTATATCATTTTACATTGGGAATACAGGGAGGATTGTCACTGTTATTGTATAATAAGAAAATTTGTTTTGAGTACATTAAAAATACAGTAAGTGATTATTGCAATATAAGGGGAAAAGTTGTTTGCTTTTGACAGTCTGTCAGATGTAGCCTAGGAAGACAAGTATGGTAGCTGCTTTATATAAAACAGTAGGAGAAGGACACAAGCTCAAAGAAATTTTACCTAGCTGCTGTTATTAAAGAAATTCTTTTATAGAATAGAGGCTGCTTTTTTTTTTCATCTTTCCGTTTTTGCTTCCATCTCTGAATCCTTTGCTTTCATATGGCATGCAAAGCGTCTGTGCATGGCAGCCTGTAACTTCTGTTATTTAAACTGCCAACTGTTAAAATGGATTGAGTTGAACCAGATGAGGAAAATAGCCCCACTGAGGCAAATGCATTTTTACACCCTTCTTTAATAAAATATTGTAAGGTATAGCTAGAAAGTTTCCCCTTGGACTTTCATCTAAAACTGTTAGATTGTAGCTTTGTGAAAGAATCATTGTTGACTCCTGTCAGACAGTTTTGGAGAGGAGGTGAAGAGGCTTGTCTTCTGACTTTCTGTGCACTTTGTCAAATCAGGTACTTTGAGTAGAAGTACGAAGTGAAGGCTGATGTCAGAGAATGCCTTGAAGCAGGAACTTGTGCTAGTCTCCTGTGACTTCCTTTTTTTTTTTCAAGGAATCAGATTGGATTGTAAAATGATGGGAATATGACTGGACACAAACACGTTTATTGCAGCCTCAGCAGCCGTTATGTATCATTAGTGAAGGGAGGCAAGGAGCAAGGGGGACCATTTTGATGTCAGTTTCATTCTTTTTAAAGACAAATGTATTCACTGATGAGAAGTAAACCAGCATCTGTAAAATTGCACAGACAAGTAATATTTTAATGCCTTCTTTTCCTGCAGATAAACATATAACTTTTCAATAATCATTAATACAAACTGAAATAAGGGGTAATTATGTTAAATACCCATAATGTTGGAGCTGCTTTTAAGGAAACCAATTATGAAGCAACTGTAACATCAAGATCAGTATATTTCTGTTTCAAAATAGTCTTTTCTGACCTCCGTACATAAGCTTGCTGTTATGCCACTTCAGCCACAGTTAATGCCAAAATCTAAAATTTTAAAGGTGATAATGCTTTTTAATAAGAAATACAATTTGGCCTTAACTTTCCACTTACAAAAGGCCATATTTCTTACACATCAACTCAAAAGCTTGTCCCATTTTCTGACTTTTCTTTTTCTTTATTCTCTTTGCCAAAGAATCTCTGTAATTGACTTGCTCTGCAAAGCATTTTATTTGCCCTTCTGAACATTAACTCTTTTAAAGATCCAAATGTATTATGGCAGAGAACACAAGATTTTACTTGAAACTCTTCTATGCCCTCCCCTCTCTACTAAATTATTTCTATTTTGAGTGTTCCAGGGAAAGAGTAAAATTGCTAAGGTATAACAGGTACCAAGGAGTCATCCAAACAGAAGTGCCATTCCAGGAAAGTACAGTATCGGTGTGCCCGGCATGGATTTTGGCCCTGCCCTACTTTTAAGCTTCTAACATATCTTCATAGTCATTTCTTCTGTATTGTGATTTTTTTTTTAAGTGAGTACTTTTAGATGTCCCATATGGTTTAAACCAAATCAGAAATTCATGTCCTAAATGTTTCGTTAGTCAGAATAATTAAGTTGATCAGTTCGGGGAGCAGTGGAAGCAAAATAATGGGGTCATTGAAGCAGTCAAGCTCTAATGGGAACCTGAGCTCATTCAGATATCAAATCTAATAATTGTTCTACACCGGTATGCCCAGTCCCATTGAGCAAATTCACATTAAAGGTTTAGTGGAACGGTTTCAATGCTGTGGTCCAAAGGGACTTGCTACTGTTTTCACAAGAAAGCACTGTATATTTTTTGGCAATATGTTTTTTTTGTGAGTGTGTGTGTGTGTGTGATGTGTTAACTAAGCTCTGTGCATGTATGTTGGTGCCCTATCCCTACCTAGGAAGGAAGAAAAGGGAGAGATGTATTTCCAGGAATGTTTTTCTTACCATTTAAGGATAATAAAGATACTCTCAAGCGTTTGCCACCTGGAAGCAATAATAGGAGATGACTAAACTCACTGGATAGTTTGGGGAGAGGGGGAGTTTGGTTAGTCTATGCAACCGACTAGAAATGAAGGTCACTTAATCCTTTTTCTTCATAAAATAAAATGGTATCAAGCATGATTTTTTTTTTTTTTTTTTTGAGATGGAGTTTCACTCTTGTTGCCCAGGCTGGAGTGCAATGGTGTGATCTTGGCTCACTGCAACTGCTGCCTCCTGGGTTCAAGTGATTCTCCAGCCTCAGTCTCAGCCTCCCAAGTAGATGGGATTACAGGTGTCTGCCACCACACCCTGCTAATGTTTGTATTTTTAGTAGAGATGGGGTTTCACCATGTTGGCCAGGCTGGTCTTGAACTCCTGACCTCAGGTGATCTGCCTGCCTCGGCCTCCCAAAGTGCTGGGATTACAGGCATTAACCACTGCGCCCACCCATCAGGCATGATTTTGGTTATTGAAGTAGAAAGTAGCAATTAAGCATTGTGTAACAATGCACTGTTTCATTTCTCCTATGTCACTCTGTGACTGTAACAACAAACTGACTGCCTTTGATTCTCCTGTAAGATATCTACAGAGAGTTGACCAATCTAAAAAAAAGTAAAGATCTAAAGAGTGGAACTATGAATTTAATTCTGCCCTAAACTGACCATTGAACTGACCTATCTCCAATAGAACTCCCTTGGAGGATTCAAAGCACACAGGAAAATGAAACGATTTGCAATTTACCTTGAACAACTACGAAGTACAGATCTGACCAGCTTTCTTTATCAAAAAAGGCAATCAAAGCTGAATTCACTTACCTAAAGAATACTTCTAATACACATGAACATATTCATTCAAATGAATATTGTGCTCTAATATTTTTATTTCCTTTGGGGAATTCAAAAATCATTTGCCAAATGTCTCTTATATTACAGGTATCAAAAAAAAAAAAAAAAGATTCAAATTACAGTTGCTGCCTTTCCAAAGCTCATGGTAAAATGGGGGAAGACAGAACGCGCAGGAACAATCATAGTATAAAGCTCAAGCTGAATCTTAACAGATGAGTAGGAGTTTCTTGGGTAGGAAAAGAAAAAGGAAGAGACGCATGATCCAAGAAAGGGAATAGCATTTATGGAGGCAATAGGAGAACACAGTATATTCAAGGAAGAGCCAACTGTTCAACATTGCTGGAAACATAGGTATGAGAGGCTGGAAAGATGAATACTCATGATAGGCCATATACAATTAGTTCGATTATTTTACTGCATGGGTGATAAGGAGCCATTTCAGGCTTTACCTTATGGTAGCATGGCTAGATATACATCGTAGAATGATTATCTTCTAACGATATGGAAGGTTGATAGGGTAAGGGTGAGGCTAGAGACAGGAGAAATTCAATAGGGATGTATTATAAGAGCCTAAGCAACAGAAGCATAAGGCCTGCACTAGAGCAGTGACAGTGGAGATAATGCAGAATAAATAGATCCAAAAATGATTCAGGGCTTAGAATTGATTGAACTTATTGAGCAACTGGATATGAGGATAAAAAAGGGAAGAATTCTCGGATGATTTATTGATTTATTTTATGATTGGTATATGATAGCTGTAGTAATTTTATTAGGGCTGCTGTGACAAAGCACCACAAACTAAGTGGCTTAAGCCATCGAAATTTATTGTCTCACAGTTCTAGAGGCTAAAAATCCAAGATCAAGGGGTTGGCTGTGACCTGCTCCCTGTGAAGGTGTTAGGGAAGGATATGGCCCAGGCCTCTCTCCTAGCTCCTAGTGCTTTTCTGGCAATGTTTGGCATTCTTTGGCTGGTAGAAGCATCACATTGATCTCTGCTTTCATTTTCACATGGCATCCTCTCTTAGTGTGCGTTTGTCTCCAAATGTTTCCTTTTTCTAGGGACACTAGTCATAAGGGATTAGAAGCCCACCCCAATGACTTCATTTTAACTTGGTTACCTCCGTAAAGACCCTATCTCCAAATAAGGTTACCTCATTCTGCTGTACTAGAGCTTCAGAGATCCAATATATGAATTTCGGGGGACAGAATTCAACTTACAACATGACTCTAATAATCAAAATTAGGATATATAAAAAGGAGGGAATAGGATGAAAGGAAAGGAAATCAGTTTAATTTGGATCTGCAGTGTGAGGTAGCTTTGGAACAATCAGGAGAAATATTGAGAAGGTGATTGAAGCTGTAGCTTAGAGCCTGAGAAATGCAGAATTGAGACCCGTTAGCATGCAGGAGATAGAATAGTTAGAGTAGTTGAAGTTTGGCAATTGGATGAGCATACTCCTGGGAAGTAGCTCGTATATAGAGTTAAAACATGGGAAAGGGCAAAGAATAAAGTGCTGAAAATTACTAACACATTGTGACCAAACCAAACTGTGTCTGTTTGCACACAAGCAATGGAAAGCCAAACACCAAAGCACTGCATGGGTGATAAGGAGCCATTTCAGGCTTTACCTTATGGTAACATGGCTAGGTACACACTGTAGAGTGATTATCATCTTCTAACGATATGGAAGGTTGATAGGGTGAGGGTGAGGATAGAGACAGGAGAAATTCAATAGGGATCTTGCAGTGAGAAAGTTTATTGCTAGGCAGCCAAGCAAGGTGATAGGAGTCTGGTTCAAAGCTGTCTCCCATACCAGCCTTGTAGCCATGGATGGATTTAAGGGAGAGATTTTGAGGCTGGGATTTGGGGGCTGGACAGTGATTGACTGTAAGGAAAGGGGGTTGGAAAGTCCCTTGGGCATGAGCTATTGACCATGCATGCTTCTTCATGGGTCGCATGTTCAGAAAATGGCAGCATTAGCATGATCTGAGGGTGGAGATTTTGGCCCTTTGACATCAAAAGATCACTCACCAGGCGTGCAAGTCTATTCTGTGTAGACTGCAGATGGACACATTAATGGGTTCCAACTTGTCTCAGCCTGTAAGCCAGTTTTGTTGCAAACTAAGGGGATTGTACCAAAGTGTTTTCTTCTCTGCGCTCCTGCAAGACAAGCTCAAGAAATTTTGCTACTTACCAAATTCTCCAGGAAAAGGATAGAAGCTTAGAAACAGAGAAGGATTGAAGAAGTAGTTTGAGAATTAAGAAAGAATAATAATATACAAGCTAAAAGAAAAGAGAGTTTCATGAAAAGAATAATTGTCAACAGTGTCATGTGCTACAGAGAGGTCAAGGAAAATGAAGACTGAAAGAAAAAAATCTTAATAGTAACTGCAGAATGTGATATTGATTCAGGATAGGCCAATTCGTAAAGAAAGTAATCATGCAACATATGCTGTATTTTCAATAGAATTTCACTCTACTTATTACTAAAGAATGAATTTATTTATATAGTATAAAATTTTTATACTTATAGAAATTGTATTTTTTCCATATCATATAGTTTTTCTAATCCATAAGAAAGTCATATCTCCTATTTGACTGTCTTTCAAAAGGTAATTAAATAATCCTGACAGGGCATCTTTTAGAAACAATACATACAAATTCTGCCTTGGTCTTGAATTTTTGATATTTATGGTTATCATGTTTTGCGACAAATATTCAGAATAAGATAAAATAGGCCATCTCAGAATAAGATTATAATGTGGTTGGTCAGAAGAAAGTCTTCTAAGGAAGTATCTTTCACTTCAAGTCATTGTCTGTTTTTTCTGTGGTTAATACTGGAGCTCTCAGGGCTGCTAAATGTCATTTTCTGTACTACTCCACAATCTAACCATACATATTAACGTTTTCCTTCAACACCCCTAAGAACAGAAAGCCATCTCTAGAAGCAGCTTTAAAGATTCACAGTTAGATCCAGAGTAAAATAACGGATTGAAAAGATAGTTTGCAAACTATTTATCGTCCTGCACGAATATGTATATATGGGAACAAATGACATATTTATATGTCTATAAATCCTTGTAAAAGTTTTATTCAGAGAAAGAATCAACATGTATTGACTACATGGCTATTTAATATTGAGAAAGCTAATAAAGAGGTAGAAGAGACTCATTCTCTGCCATCCCAGAACTGTCCTCTTAGAAAGGCAGTATCTGAAATGATAGTGAGCAGTATGAAATTGGCTGTAATTGAAAGCTGAATTGTGTGAAACAAGCTAAGTTTGTGCTATTGGAGTCGAGAAGAGAGAAAGATCACTGAAGGCTAGAGGGATCGGGAAGGTGGGATTTGAGTTGGGCTTTGAAGGATGAGTAGTCTTGAATGGTGGGGAAGGAGAAGGCAGAGTGGGTACATAAGCACAAATCTGGAATATGTATAGATGTGTTTGTGGAACAGTTGTGAAGCCAACCTAACTAGATTCAAAGGGGAATAGTAGAGAATGGGAGAAAATCTGATTGGACAGAGTGGGATCTGTGTAAAAACAATTTTTAAAACCCAGAAAATATATACTCCACAAATCTCTCCTGTACTTTTTTAGCTGCCACAAATTTTCGGGCCAAATTTATTACACACATATTCTAATCTTCTGGAGCTACTTCCTTTAGTGTGGATCTGTTCACTTTTGTCTTCACATGTCTTCTCTTGCAGTGAATTTTAATCTGAGTCCTATGAAAGTTAACTTTTACAATTTTTATTGTTGTTTTGTCTTTTCCTCACCACTTCAAATTAGGATTGAACCAGATTAGTCTTGTTTTAAATCCACTACAGCCTTTTGAGCTGGGGAGTAAGGTCTCTTTGAGAAGGCTGTTTTCAAAGCTGGATTACAGATTGACTAGAAGGGAAGAAAGCCTGAGTATAGTGATTAGTCTATCCAATGCATTGTTTCTCAAATTTTAGGTGTAGTAAAAGGAATCTGTGGATACATTTTAATGAGAACCTAATACTTTCGGGTCTCCAGTAATTGACTTAGGCTTACTTTTAACATATTGTTGCTTAAATATAAAAATAGGCACAAACTCTATATGCTGTAAGAATTTTAATAAAACAGATAAAACTAAAGGTAATGTTCACTTAATGTGCCTACTGATGCTAGATTTAATAGTAGAGCTTCAGATCCACTTGTACATTTTTTCGACCTTATCATTACGAATGCAGAGCATCCCTGTTGTATAAGTAGGCTGAACAAAATGGTACTAGTACCTTCAGTCAACATTTTGTGATAGAATTCACGACCATCAGACTCCATACCGAATGAAAATTTTGGTAGTGAGCAACTCTGAAATTCCAGTTTTAATAGGATGTCTACTCCATAACCTTGTAAAGCTGTGTTGCTCACATGAAGAGAAGGCTAGGATTGGAATCTATGTAACATGGGTATTTAATCCATTTACTGCTGCAATCAGGAAGCAAAAAATTATTCAGTACATATTTCCCACTCAATTTATAGCTAATGAACAATTGCAAGTTGGTCCCCAAAGATTACATCCTTATAGTACAACTGCTCACATCCTGAAGATGGTACTGACTGTTATGTCACAGTTCTCATATGTCCAGCTTGCCTAGACTGTTGTGTGAAAGAGCATTGCACCCTGTGATGACTCAACTCTCTGAAAAATTTTCTCTCTTCAAATTGTTGTGAAACCTTCATTAGTACAGTGCACAATGATGTTGCTTGGCTTTTATGTAATATAAAAGCAAATATATATATAAGCCTTTTTGTATATCAGTGATCAATACGCTAGTTACTTATAAGGTGATGATGCAGGATATCCTTATGTAAACACTTTTTACTGTACCATAAAATGAAAAAACACAAAACTGTAAATATACCCTGCTTTAAGAAATAATGCCCTAGTGAGCTCCACTGACTTTTTTTTTTTTAATGAAATTGACTGCAACATTGGGAATTACATCTTGTAATTAATATATTTGTTACACTGGGCTCTTTTAGAACAGAAACTTACTCCTGACCCCTTAAGAAACAAAATGAATTTTACTTTCTTCTGTGTGTCTGTTCATTCTTTTCTATTTATCTTTAAACTGGCTTATTTCCCTATTGAGTAGTGCCTTTCATCCCAGATCATGCCTATGTTACCTATGAATTGACTGCCCCTGAAGGAAACAGATGTCCACAATGGTCCCTTCATTGGCCACTGTTGACGGGGGAAAAGCCTATTTAGTACTGCTTTCCTAAACAACAACAACAAAAAAAACTATGAGGGTGATGGTTTCAGCTAGAAGTGGTGTTGGGTACATCAGGCACAATGACCTGAGGCAACTGTTTGCACTCTAAGAAAATATCACCCCTTTTAGGGTCATGGGAAATCCAAGTGTAAGTTATATTCATTGCCTCCACTTACTCCTCAACCTTCTGCAATCTGGCTTCTGCTCCCCTTATTTCAAACTGAAATTACTCTCATTAAGGTCTCTAATGACCTTCATATTTCTAAGTCTGATCGTTTGTTTTTATTTTACTGCATCTTTCTACAACATATATTATTGCTTATTCCATTTTTCAAAATATCTACTCCCCTGAATTCCATAACGTGTACTCTAATGGTTCTTTCTATGCCTCTCTGAATATTTGCTGTTTTGTTTCATGGACTCTTCTTCCTATACTTATCTCTTAAATGTCACTGTTTCCCAGGATTTGATCATTAGCCCACTGCTCTTCTCACTGTACGTATATTCCTGAATAATGGCTTTCATTACCATCTACCATCTATTACCCAAATCTCTCTCACTCTTTCCAGGCCTCTCCCCTGAACCTTGGTCTTGTAATATTTGCAACAGCCTTCTGGGCAGGTTCACCCAGATGTTTCAAAGGCATCCAAATTGACAAATCCCAAACTGAACTCATCATCACCTGGAATGCACCTTTTTCTCCTATGTATTCTTAGATGATAGAACCACCATTCTCCCAAACATATAGGCTGGGAATTTTAGAGTGATCTTGGACTCCTTTTCTGTCCTCCGTGTCCAATTAATCCCTAATTTTTGTCTTGTCCTTTTAAAGTTCACCTACTGCATGATCACCAAATTGAACTATCTTACCATTTCACTCCCTATTGCGTATCTGAAGTTTAAGAGCCTTAAAATGGCACAGAAGCCCAATCTGTGTTCTAACCATCATCCCCTGCTTTTAATCAATACTGATTTTGTTTGTCGTCTTAACACACACATTTTTTCCCTCATATTTTCTCTTCCTTTCCTCACAGCATCTCCTTTTCCTGGAATATACTTTTCTTCCAGGATAATTCATCCATATCCTTTTTAAGAATCGACGACAATATTGCCTTCTCTAGAAAGTCTTCCCAAAGATGCTTCCCCTAAGGCTTGGCTGAGTATTTAATTTCTGTACTCCTGAACAGTATACCCCGCATCATAGCACTCACTATAACTCTCTTCTTATTATCTTTGTATGCTAACCCCATTCGAGAGAGAACACCATGAGGCAAAGTACTGAGACAATTCATTTTGGTATCAGGGGATCCAATATAATCTAAGTTCTCAAACTGACTCGCTGAGAATTATATAGAAGAGTACAGAGAGAGCCTTAATACATTTCCATTAGACTAATTTTTAAACCAAAAGGCCACAATCACTGATCACTGCATAGTACCTGCCTTGAAAGACTGGCTCATTTATCTCTGTATCCCTCTAGCACTGTGCCAGGCACATAGTCAATGTTCAAGAAAAGATGGTTGAAATAAATTGCAGGCCAGTTTTTGGACAGAGGGAAATATGCCTGACATTGGAACAGACTCTGCTTATGACAGCAAGGCTCCTCCTCTTTCGAGTGCATAAGTCTACTCAGAACACTGAATTAAATTTCAGCAGGTTGCCTGGTAAATCTGCTGTCCTAGAAAAAAAAAAAAAATGAGTGACCAGTTTTACTAGATGCATCATTCAAGCCAGGCTGGAATCTCTAGAAATAATCTCTTTCTACCCTAAGGAACAAATCTGTCCAGACAACTGGAATCCTAAAGCAGCGAAGTAATAGAAAGCAGTCTGGCAACATTTCTATACCCACTGGATGACAATAAGAAAAATAAATAAATAGTTATGAAAGATTTTCATTGCTTCTCAAGGGCATAAAAAAATACCCTTGCCTATGATGACTTGTGAAATAGAGTTAGAACCTTGATAAATTCTGACTTCTGGCTGATCTTTTTAAGTCTTTGTTTCAATAGGCTAATCTGAAAAATACTTCTATAAACATCTGTTTGCATCTAATCTCATTGTCCCAAAAGTGACTAAAAAATGTCATAGTACCATAATGAGGCTGTCTAGACTTTGAAAAGTGTCATATGATCATGATGTTAAAATCTTTAGAATTTGACTCTCACAATATTTAAAATGTTAAGCTTTTTCTCTCTATCGGGTGCCATTCTGGTCATTTTACATTATTGTCTCATTACTAAAGCCTTTGTAACTACCCTGTTAGGTAGGTCTTTAATATTATTCTTATGTTCACAAAGGGAAATTAAAATGAGAAAAACATAGATCTTAAGTGGCATAACAAAGATGTGAACCCATATGTATGACCATACACCGAGAACTTTGACCTGTCACGCTAAATTGTGACTATCCGTTGTAAGTAGAAACAGCCTTTTGCTTAAGGCTTGTTTATTGATTTGTGTGCATGCTCTTCACATCTATCAGAAGATTAATATGGGCCAGGTACTAGATTATCTCATTTAGTTCTGTTAATACTTTTCAGTGTAAGTACCATTATTATCCCCATCTTACGAATAAGGAAACTGGTGTTTAGAAAGGTTCATTTTGCAAATGCATAAATGCAAAGTGGGCCTAATTGGTTAGGAAACAAATGAGTCTAGTAGTCTACATTAATAAGTTCAAAGACTACACATAGCAGTTAGCTTTACTTTACTCCATTGTTATAAGTGGTAAGAAAGAATATATTGCTTAGTGCTAAGACTTCCCTTTCCACCCCACACTGCCTGCACTATGAAGGGAACATTAATCCGGAATTCATGCTTTACTAAAAATCAGTCAGTACCTTTTACCATCAAGGGACAGACTTTTTTTTTTTTCTATTTTTATTTGTCATTCATAGATATCATGTTGCAAAGCAATTTTGAAGTCTCATGTGATTTTATCATTGAAGTAAAACTCTCTCCAGGTGATGTAATGACATACCTCCTATTTTTTTCTGGATTTTTACCCATCTGATTGGAGAGAGTCAATCTTTTAGAGAGAATCACTTTTTAAGACTTTAACTTTTAGAATTTATAATCTAAGATACATGAAATACCTTTATAAATGATAACTGTGTGGACACAAATTTATTCATGTTCTAAAATTTGTAAGCTGTGACTTCCGCATCAGGGAACATTCCACAGCCCTTACTGAAACAGGGCAGAAAAGTGGCACCTCTTTTATATCCTTTTTTTCTTTCCATTATAGTGTAGTTAGTGATGGTATAATCAACAAGGAATTAGTTTAGCGAGTATTGGATCCTATGCTACTCTTTCTAAAACTTGAAAACAGTATGTACTTTGTAGCTAAAGACTGAGAATTTAACATCCTATCTAGATTTTGTTCTCTAGTTTGACAAATTAATCATGCTCAATGCCAAAAATTCAGATATTATAGAAATATATATAAAAGAATCAGCTGGGGGCGGTGGCTCATGCCTGTAATCCTAGCACTTTGGGAGGCCAAGGTGGGCAGATCACCTGAGGTCAAGAGTTCAAGACCAACCTGGCCAACATGGTGAAACCCCGTCTCTACTAAAATACAAAAATTAGCTAGGCATGATGGGGGGGCGCCTGTAATCCCAGCTACTTGGAAGGCTGAGATGGAAGAATAGCTTGAACCCAGGAGACGGTAGTTGCAGTGAGCCAAGGTCACACCACTGCACTCCAGCCTGCATGGCTGAGCGAGACTCTGTCTCAAAAAAACAACAAAAAAAGAATCATTCCACCATTCATAGATAGCCACTATTTTTATTGGTGTATATCTCTCTAAACTTTAAAAATTATAATGTTATAAATTATATTTTTTTCAAAAATAAGATTATGACATACTCTTATAACTTGCCTTTTTCACCTTATCATATGGACCTCTTTTTATCAAGTACCTGTAGATCTATGTAACAATTTAGATTGACTGCATAGTATCTCAATGTAGGTTCCCTGTTTTGTCTAATCCCATGATTGACATATTGGCTATTTATGATTTTCATTAGTATAAACAATGCTGCAAAAAACATCAGTGTATGATGATCTAGATTTATACATTTATCCGATAATGTGAGGACTGACTTTGTTCCAATAGATGTAAATGTCAGGAATGATTCTTTGAGACGTCTTATATGAGAAGCAAGTTGCTAGGTTAGTAGCCATTTTTATTCATGTACAGGCTCAGCCTGGCACTCAGGTTGTGCATGGATTACATTAGACACTAGAATTACAAAGGAACTTGTGCCAATTATGAATATGGAATCGAGAAGCTGTGTTTTAACTGTGTCCTAATTGTTCATATTTAAAACAACTGCTGACTGGTTCCTACCTTAAGGGACAATTTATATTTTAAAACAATGTCACCGACAGTTGTTAAAGTGTGTGTGATATTAACCATACAGGTTGCCTTTGTTCATACAACTGGTTAAGTAATTAAGCACGGCTAGCATGGGGAACACTGCTAATGGGAAGCACCTGTTTATAGACTCTTGCATTGTAAGCTGTAGGTTAAGTATCTTTTTCTCCTCAGAATCATAGGCAATGGTATATTTCTGTGATCTGGTTCTTTGGGAAATGGAGACATCATGCAGGGTGAATGAAGGACTGCCATTTCTGCCTTACTGCTGAAACTAGCGAGCCTGCATATCAAGGGTACCTGGGCTTCCTTAAGCTAGAGAGTTGGACTGACTACGCTAAAACTTCCATCATCAGCAAGAAATACGTAGCCCAGACCCAAGAGATGGGTTGCACATGTTAAAAACAAAAAGAGTAGATATATGGTCTTAGAGTGATTCAGAAACAAAGGCAGGTGACAGGTAAGTGTATTCTAAGTCAGCATATCAGCAACAAAGTTCGGGCAGATAATAAACAACTGCTTCAGAAAATGACAGAGGATTGTCCATCATATGCTCAAAGTTAGAGAAATGGCTGATGCCTACTATTCTTAGTCATAGGCACATATGCCACACATGGAGTAGAAAGGCACAGAGATGACAGGCGGTAGTAATGAATTGACCTTGTAACCACCATGCCATTTAACAGCTAGTTTATTCTCCACCAACCCAAATGGCTGCTTGAGCTCTCACCCTGCCAAACACTCCTGGCCCAGGTTATTGCAATCTGTGCCTTGATTGGCTTTTCTACTGTCACTCTTGATACTATCTAGGATATCTAGGCTTCAACAATAGAACCTTTTTGGAAGATTTCAGAGAGCCCATTTTTGCTCACTTTTTAAAGCAGAACTCCTGTTTTCTATGTAAACGCTTCAAGATTTAAAAAAAATATAGAATTAAAATTAAAATTACATGTTTATTGAAACAGTTGTCACTCTGTCTTAGTTCTAACTACAAGTCCAGTCAGTATGTTTTATTTCATTATTTTCTTCCTTTTCTTAGAGAATAAAGGTTAAATATGTATAGGCATTCTGGTTCTCCCTTTATACATTCATTGCTTTTCATACCCTCCTTGCAAATAGGAAACATGTAGTCATTAAATAGCAATATTCGAGAATTAGAACTCCCTTTTTCTACTAATCAGAAATTAACAGCTATCTTTCTGTTTCTTCTTGTTGAAATCCCCCTATCTTTTAAGGCTTCACTGGGATGAAGTTTTCCCTGACTCCCAACTCCTGTACTCAAGGGATATGATTTTTCTCCACTCTGAACTTCCCTTGTACTTAAAATGCAATGATGCTACAAGGGACAATATAGTTAGTTTCATGTTCTAGTTGTTGGTACATTTATCCTTTCTACCCTAATAACGTATAAGGTGCCTGTTCAGGTACCCTGCAGATAGCTTATGCAGTAACAATGTATGGATAGACAGAAGAAAGCCTTTCTTTTCCTTGTATTAATGTCAAAATACATTCCCTCTATGAAAGCAGCAGAGCTGAAGGTGAATTCAAGGATCAGTTTCTGATTCGTTGTAATGATTGGATGATTATTTAATCAACAGACAAGTTTCTAGAAACTGCTATGTGTAAGCCACTATCATAGACACCTGGAGCATCTCTGTTATCGTTTGTGTGGTTTCTGTTAGCTTGCTCTTCAATGTAAGTTTCACATATATAACTTCCTTGGAAGCTTTACCAACTATTGCCTAACTTTCTTCATGTATTTATTTGTCACCTTTGTCTATATTTTCTAGATATGCAGGCATCCTCATCAGACTTTGAACATCATAGAGAGAAAATCTGTCTTACAACCCAATTCCATTCTCTAGTAAAGAAGCAAACATAATGCATGGCTCATGTACAAAACCAAGGACATCTTAAAAAATCTATTCACTAGCTTTGACATTGAGTCCAAAGATAATCAATAGCAAGGTCTGTGGCAGTTGAAATACTGAACAATACACTGATGTAATTTTTTCTGAACCATTCTTTTCTAAGATTTCTTGAAATGCCCACGTTATCAATTATGTAAATGCCAGTCATTCAGAACCCCAAGAGGTTGGCTGTACATGTTATAAAAATATCATGTTTATGATAGATAAAAGTAAGGATTGCATATTTTCTACATTTGTAGTTTAATGTGGATATGTTTTTAATGCCTTGAAATAATATTATTGTACTATGTGATTTTACTTTTATCAGGTATTTCAATCTTCCTAAAGTTACTATAATTGAGTTTGTTTGATAATGTACCTTTATATTAGTACGAGACTTGATAGTTTGCAAACTATGAGGTTCATAATAGAGATAGAGAGTAGAGTTACTACCTGGCAGGGAGGATAAGAAGAAAGTGAAATATAGAAAAGTGATTTAATCTCACTACTGCAGTTTTGTAAAATATAATTTGTTTTTCCCCTAGCACAGCAGAGTTTCATGCTGATAACAAGCTACTGAATTAATAAATCCATTGCAACTATTGAGATTTTTCCTTTAATAGCATAACGAATGCTGAGCACTAAGAAAAGGAAAGGCATTCTTTGTACAGAAGTTACCTCTAGCAGATCTACATCCCTATGCATGGGAAAAATACCAACATCATACCGTGAACAATATCAATGTGAAAGTAATCTGTGCATCTCAATTAGAATACTGTATTTTCTACACAAAAGCACTCTGTTTGGTGGAACACATTTGCTTATTTTCCAATTGGAAAGACATTTAGGGGTCTATTTTGTTATCATTACATGTGTTTAAGTCCAATTACAGTTAATGGGAGTCGTGTGTCTATAGTCACAGTAGCCTCTGAACTATTTCAACATTATTGCTTTCCATTACCATCCTCGTTAAAATAACTTTCATTTCTTCTACCAAACTGAACTACCACAGTAATCTAGGTTTCTGTTTTCTTTGCACGGATTTATTTGCATGTAATGAAGGATACAGATTACACAACATGACCTGTTTCTAGTTTGCACATTATAATGTCATTGAGATTAGAATAGGTCTAGAACTATTTAATTGTTAAGTGGAGGTAATCGATTGGCTTCTAGACAAGTACCCATTGGGTTTGTTTATCTAGCTGTGTTATTTTTAAGTTGTTTTGGGATTATAGCATGTAGAGTTCTAAAATGTGTCCTAAAAACTACATAGTTTAAATGAAAATGTAAGTAATGGAGGTTTAACTCCACCAGATATTAAAACATATCATGAGGCTGAAATAATGAAATCAGAAGCTATTGGCACAAAAATATGGAATAATCTCAATATCAATGGAACAGAAACCCTAGTATAGCAATTTAATATATGATAAAGGAGTTACCATGAATCATTATAGAAATTTCATGATTATTCAACAAATAGTGCGAGGACAGCCCATCTCCTCTTTGTAAGAAAAAAAAAGAAACAAACTGGTGTGCAAACTTACATGACATCGTATAACAAAATGGATTACAGATCATTTAAATAGTTAAATATAAAATAAACAAGAGAAACCTTAAAGAGCAAGAACTCATATAGTTGAATGTCACATGTCTCTGGCTAGAGAAAAGGACTTTCTAAGCTTAAAAACAAAGAAACAAATCACAGTGTAAAAGATTTATAGATTTAGTTTCATAAAAACAACAACAAACAATGAAACCATATGTTCCTAAAAACCTACAACACAAAATAAATAACAATCAACAAGCAATCAACAAACTAAGGAAAATATTTCTAATAAATATTTCAATTGTTTAGTATCCCTAATATGTACCATTTAAAATAAAAACAAAAGCAGAAA